>NW_026968055.1:0-134946 GCF_028390025.1 Pseudophryne corroboree | reverse complement strand
CAGGACTGGGTCCTGGTGACCACGGATGCCAGCCTTCGAGGCTGGGGGGCAGTCACACAGGGAAGAAACTTCCAGGGACTATTGTCAAACCAGGAGATCTCCCTACACATAAATGTTCTGGAGCTGAGGGCCATTTACAATGCCCTAAGTCAAGCAAGACCACTGCTTCAAAACCAGCCGGTACTGATTCAGTCAGACAACATCACGGCGGTCACCCATGTAAACCGACAGGGCGGCACAAGAAGCAGGATGGCGATGGCAGAAGCCACAAAGATTCTCCGATGGGCGGAAATCACGTGTTAGCACTGTCAGCAGTGTTCATTCCGGGAGTGGACAACTGGGAAGCAGACTTCCTCAGCAGGCACGACCTCCACCCGGGAGAGTGGGGACTTCATCCAGAAGTTTTCCAAATGATTGTAAACCGTTGGGAAAGGCCACAGGTAGACATGATGGCGTCCCGCCTAAACAAAAAGCTAAAAAGATATTGCGCCAGGTCAAGGGACCCTCAGGCGATAGCTGTGGACGCTCTAGTGACACCGTGAGTGTACCAGTCGGTTTATGTGTTCCCTCCTCTACCTCTCATACCCAGGGTACTGAGAATAATAAGAAGACGAGGAGTAAGGACTATACTTGTGGTTCCGGATTGGCCAAGAAGAGCTTGGTATCCGAAACTTCAAGAAATGATCTCAGAGGACCCATGGCCTCTGCCGCTCAGACAGGACCTGCTGCAGCAGGGGCCCTGTCTGTTCCAAGACTTACCGCGTCTGCGTTTGACGGCATGGCGGTTGAACACCGGATCCTAAAAGAAAAGGGCATTACGGAGGAAGTCATTCCTACGCTGATTAAAGCCAGGAAAGATGTCACTGCAAAACATTATCACCGCATATGGTGGAAATATGTTGCTTGGTGTGAGGCTAGGAAGGCCCCAACAGAGGAATTTCAGCTGGGTCGATTTCTGCACTTTCTACAGTCAGGAGTGATTATGGGCCTAAAATTGGGTTTCATTAAGGTCCAGATCTCGGCTCTGTCGATTTTCTTTCAGAAAGAACTGGCTTCACTGCCTGAAGTTCAGATATTTGTTAAAGGAGTGCTGCGTATTCAGTCCTCTTTTGTGCCTCCAGTGGCACCTTGGGATCTCAACGTGGTGTTGGGTTTCCTAAAATCACATTGGTTTGAGCCACTAAAAACCGTGGATTTGAAATATCTCACGTGGAAAGTGATCATGCTGTTGGCCTTGGCTTCGGCCAGGCGTGTGTCAGAATTGGCGGCTTTGTCATGTAGAAGCCCTTATCTGATTTTCCATATGGATAGGGCGGAATTGAGGACTCGTCCTCAGTTTCTCCCTAAGGTGGTATCTGCTTTTCATTTGAACCAACCTATTGTGGTGCCTGCGGCTACTAGGGACTTGGAGGATTCCAAGTTACTGGACGTAGTCAGGGCCTTGAAAATCTATGTTTCCAGGACGGCTGGAGTCAGGAAAACTGACTCGCTGTTTATTCTGTATGCACCCAACAAGCTGGGTACTCCTGCTTCAAAGCAGACTATTGCTCGCTGGATCTGTAGCACAATTCAGCTTGCGCATTCTGCGGCTGGACTGCCGCATCCTAAATCTGTAAAAGCCCATTCCACGAGGAAGGTGGGCTCTTCTTGGGCGGCTGCCCGAGGGGTCTCGGCTTTACAACTTTGCCGAGCTGCTACTTGGTCAGGGTCTAACACTTTTGCAAAATTCTACAAATTTGATACCCTGGCTAAGGAGGACCTTGAGTTCTCTCATTCGGTGCTGTAGTGTCATCCGCACTCTCCCGCCCGTTTGGGAGCTTTGGTATAATCATGGTCCTTACGAAGTCCCAGCATCCACTTAGGACGTCAGAGAAAATAAGATTTTACTCACCGGTAAATCTATTTCTCGTAGTCCGTAGTGGATGCTGGGCGCCCATCCCAAGTGCGGATTGTCTGCAATACTTGTATATAGTTATTGTTAACTAAAGGGTTATTGTTGAGCCATCTGTTACGAGGCTCCGTTAATATTTCATACTGTTAACTGGGTATAATATAACGAGTTATACGGTGTGATTGGTGTGGCTGGTATGAGTCTTACCCGGGATTCAAAATCCTTCCTTATTGTGTCAGCTCTTCAGGGCACAGTATCCTAACTGAGGTCTGGAGGAGGGTCATAGTGGAAGGAGCCAGTGCACACCAGGTAGTCCTAAAGCTTTCTTTAGATGTGCCCAGTCTCCTGCGGAGCCGCTATACCCCATGGTCCTTACGGAGTCCCAGCATCCACTACGGACTACGAGAAATAGATTTACCGGTAAGTAAAATCTTATTTTTATTACTTTATTCAGCTCTTTATACACTTAACTTTGTGTTTAATATTTCAACGATTTATCTTACATACTTTACTGTACTTAATAAAGGTTATATATTTATTAGTGCGCAAACAGGACAGCACTTTCTCTTCTTTGGTGTTTTTTTATAGCAATGTCCATGTCACCTCTAGTAATCCCACATGAGCATCCATGTCACCTCCTAGTAATCCCACATGAGCGTCCATGTCACCTCTAGTAATCTCACATGAGCGCCCGTGTCACCTCTAATAATCCCACATGAGCGCCCGTGTCACCTCTAGTAATCCCACATGAGCGCCCGTATCACCTCTAATAATCCCACATGAGCGCCCGTGTCACCTCCTAGTAATCCCACATGAGCGCCCACGTCACCTCTAGCAATCCCACATGAGCGCCCACGTCACCTCTAGTAATCCCACATGAGCGCCCATGTCACCTCTAGTAATCCCAAATGAGCATCCATGTCACCTCTAATAATCCCCCATGAGCGTCCATGTCACCTCCTAGTAATCCTTCAAGAGCATCCATGTCACCTGTAGTAATCCCACATGAGCGCCCGTGTCACCTCTAATAATCCCACATGAGCGCCCGTGTCACCTCTAGTAATCCCACATGAGCGCCCACGTCACCTCCTAGTAATCCCACATGAGCGCCCACGTCACCTCTAGCAATCCCACATGAGCACCCACGTCACCTCTAGTAATCCCACATGAGCGCCCATGTCACCTCTAGTAATCCCAAATGAGCGTCCATGTCACCTCTAATAATCCCCCATGAGCGTCCATGTCACCTCCTAGTAATCCCCCAAGAGCATCCATGTCACCTCTAGTAATCCCACATGAGCGCCCGTGTCACCTCTAGTAATCCCACATGAGCGTCCATGTCACCTCTAGTAATCCCACATGAGCGTCTGTGTCACCTCTAGTACTCCCACATGAGCGTCTGTGTCACCTCTAGTAATCCCACATGAGCGCCCGTGTCACCTAGTAATCCCACATGAGCGTCCATGTCACCTCCTAGTAATCCCACATGAGCGTCCATGTCACCTCTAATAATCCCACATGAGTGCCCATGTCACCTAGTAATCCCACATGAGCGCCAATGTCTCCTCTAGTAATCCCAAATGAGCGTCCATGTCACCTCTAATAATCCCACATGAGCGCCCGTGTCACCTCTAGTAATCTCACATAAACATCCATGTCACCTCCTAGTAATCCCACATGAGCGTCCATGTCACCTCTAGTAATCCCACATGAGCGCCCATGTCACCTCTAGTAATCCCAAATGAGCATCCATGTCACCTCCTAGTAATCCCCCAAGAGCATCCATGTCACCTCTAGTAATCCCACATGAGCGCCCGTGTCACCTCTAGTAATCCCACATGAGCGTCCATGTCACCTCCTAGTAATCCCACATGAGCATCCGTGTCACCTCTAGTACTCCCACATGAGCGTCAGTGTTACCTCTAGTAATCCCACATGAGTGCCCATGTCACCTCTAGTAATCCCACATGAGCGTCCATGTCACCTCCTAGTAATCCCCCATGAGCGTCCATGTCACCTCTATTAATCCCACATGAGTGTCTGTGTCACCTCTAGTAATCCCACATGAGCGTCCATGTCACCTAGTAATCCCACATGAGCGTCCATGTCACCTAGTAATCCCACATGAGCGTCCATGTCACCTCTAATAATCCCCATGAGCGTCCATGTCACCTCTAGTAATCCCACATGAGTCCCCGTGTCACCTCTAGTAATCCCACATGAGCGCCCATGTCACCTAGTAATCCCACATGAGCGTCCATGTCACCTCTAATAATCCCCATGAGCGTCCATGTCACCTCTAGTAATCCCACATGAGTCCCTGTGTCACCTCTAATAATCCCACATGAGCGCCAATGTCTCCTCTAGTAATCCCAAATGATCGTCCATCTCACCTCTAATAATCCCCCATGAGTGTCCATGTCACATCCTAGCAATCCCACATGAGCGTCCATGTCACCTCTAATAATCCCACATGAGCGTCCATGTCACCTCTAGTTATCCCACATGAGCGCCCACGTCACCTCTAGTAATCCCACATGAGCGCCCACGTCACCTCTAGTAATCCCACATGAGCGTCTGTGTCACCTCTAGTAATCCCACTTGAGCGTCCATGTCACCTCTAGTAATCCCACTTGAGCCTTCCGTGTTGATCAAGATCCAGTCTAAGCATCCTAGCTTTTTTGTTTTTTTAATAAACATAAAAGCACTGATTACAGGTAAAAAAAAAATGGCAGTTATAGAATTATATATTGTATCCTGTTACATCCTGGGTCTTGTCTGCTCATTTTATATATTAATGTATTTTATTTCCAGCAGATGGACCCACAAGCAGGAATATCTCAGAAGTACATCTAATGTTATCCCTGGATTGTGAAATAACAGATAATGACAGTAGACAGGATTCTCCAGGAGATAATCCCATTACCCCAATTATACATCAAGCTCTATCAGCTGATCCCCCTGATCCTGGGAAATGTTCTCCTGATCACTCTATTACAGCTCTGAGATTAGATACAGAGTTTCCCTGTTCTATAGATGCCAAATGTTTTACACATAATACAAACCGTATTACTCATCAGCCAGCTAAGGCAGGTGAGAGGCCATTTCCATGTTCTGAGTGTGGGAAATGTTTTACATATAAATCAGATCTTGTTAGACATCAGAGAAGTCACACTGGTGAGAAGCCATTTCCATGTTCTGAGTGTGGGAAATTTTTTACAAATAAATCAAATCTTGTTACACATCAGAGAAGTCACACTGGTGAGAAGCCATTTCCATGTTCTGAGTGTGGGAAATTTTTTACAAATAAATCAAATCTTGTTACACATCAGAGAAGTCACACAGGTGAGAAGCCGTATTCCTGTTCTGAGTGTGGGAAATTTTTTGCACAGAAATCGGATCTTTTTATACATCAGAGAAGTCACACAGGTGAGAAGCCGTATTCCTGTTCTGAGTGTGGGAAATGTTTTGCATCGAAATCATATCTTGTTACACATCAGAGAAGTCACACAGGTGAGAAGCCGTATTCCTGTTCTGAGTGTATGAAATGTTTTCCACAGAAATCAGATGTTGTTACACATCAGAGAAGTCACACTGGTGAGGAGCCATTTCCATGTTCTGAGTGTGGGAAATTTTTTACAAAAAAATCAAATCTTGTTACACATCAGAGAAGTCACACAGGTGAGAAGCCGTATTCCTGTTCTGAGTGTGGGAAATGTTTTGCATCGAAATCAAATCTTGTTACACATCAGAGAAGTCACACAGGTGAGAAGCCGTATTCCTGTTCTGAGTGTTGGAAATGTTTTAGACAGAAATCAGATCTTGTTACACATCAGAGAAGTCACACAGGTGAGAAGCCATTTTCCTGTTCTGAGTGTGGGAAATGTTTCACACAGAAATCAGCCCTTGTTAAACATCAGAGAAGTCACACAGGTGAGAAGCCGTATTCCTGTTCTGAGTGTGGGAAATGTTTTTCATCTAAATCAGCTCTTGTTACACATCAGAGAAGTCACACAGGTGAGAAGCCATTTTCATGCTGTGAGAGAAATAAATACGCTCTTGTTGAACATATTAGACATTACCCAAGCACGGAACCATTTAAATCTTCTGGAGTATAATTATCACTGTCATGCAATGTTCCTCAAGGGTCAATCCTATCTCCTATGCTTCATGCAATATACAGTCTGGTCCATATATATTGGGACATCGACACAATTCTCATATTTTGGGCTCTATACACCACCACAATGGATTTGAAATTAGACAAACAAGATGTGCTTTAACTGCAGACTTTCCGCTTTAATTTGAGGGTATATACATCAAAATCAGGTGAATGGTGTAGGAATTGAAATGGTTTTTATATGTGCCTCCCACTTTTTAAGGGACCAAAAGTAATGGTACAAACTAAACAATCCTAAATCAAATATTGTAAATCAGATCAGTGCGCTCGTCCAGTTCAACAAAAAGTACTTTACTACTTAATGTGGTCGCAGCCCGGATCAGTGTTTCGTGAATTGAGCTTTGACATATTTTCCAAGGGCGATCTGATTACCATCTCCTAGATGAAGACCTGGATACAATATCCATACTGATATGCAAATATTTATCTGGTACGCATATAAATTTTGTGTGATAACTGAATTTAATCCCACATACGGAAATATACTACGCTATATAGCGATTATTTGTGTCTCCTAGCAGCATTTAGATCCCAGTAGTAACCTGGACTAAAGAATGGGGGACTGATACGCCATGTGTCAAGCCGTAATCCGTACGCTATAATATTCTTGCGTGTGACAAAACTAGTGATGAGCGGATTCGGTTTTACTCGGTTTTACTCTGTTCTCAAAACGGCATCTTATTGGCTTACAGATGTCATGTGTTTTGTATAGCCAATAAGATTCTGTTTTGAGATCCGAGTAAAACCGAATCCGCTCATCACTAGACAAAACTGATTGAAAAATACTACACCATAGTCGCTCTCTTGTTTCTTCCTTTGATTCCAAAATCCTAAATCAAACTTTTACTTTTTAATATTTTGTTGCAAATCCTTTTGTCAGTTACAGCCTGAAGTCTGGAAGGCATAGACATCACCAGACGCTGGGTTTCATCCCTGGTGCTGCTCTGCCAGGCCTCTACTGCAACTGTCTTCAGTTCCTGCTTGTTCTTGGGGCATTTTCCCTTCAGTTTTGTCTTCATGAAGTGAAATGTATGCTCAATCGGATTCAGGTCAGGTGATTGACTTGGCCATTGCATAACATTCCACTTATTTGCCTTAAAAAACGCTTTGGTTGCTTTTGCAGTATGCTTCGGGTCATTGTCCATCTGCACTGTGAAGCGCCTTCCAATGAGTTCTGAAGCATTTGCCTGAATATGAGCAGATAATATTGCCCGAAACACTTAAGAATTCATCCTGCTGCTTTTGTCAGCAGTCACATTATCAATAAATACAAGGGAACCAGTTCCATTGGCATCCATACATGCCCACGCCATGACACTACCACCACCATGCTTTACTGATGAGCTGGTAGGTTTTGGATCATGAGCAGTTCCTTTCCTTCTCCATACTCTTTTCTTCCCATCACTCTGGTACAAGTTGATATTTGTCTCATCTGTCCATAGGATGTTGTTCCAGGACTGTAAAGGCTTTTTTAGATGTTGTTTGCAAACTCTAATCTGGTCTTCCTGTTTTATTGCTCACCAATGGTTTACATCTTGTGGTGAACCCTCTATATTCACTCTTGTGAAGTCTTCTCTTGATTGTTGACTTTGACACATATACACCTATCTCCTGGAGAGTGTTCTTGATCTGGGCAACTGTTGTGATGGGGTTCGTGCTATTTAGTACACTAGTAGTGTACTAAATAGCACGAACAGCTTGTAACGTAGAGTAGCAAGTTTAATCTTTCTATGGATAATGGAGAGAAATAAAAGCTCCTCCCTAAGTTCCTGGATGCCAAATCACTGTCCTTAGTATCTCTGTACAGTTTTTTCTATTAGAGTACTAATTAGCAGGAACAGCTTATAATGTACAACACATATTCTCACAACACAGATTCTCTAATGCCGACGATCTACAGTACTGTGTTGCTCGAACAGTTAGTTGCGTCAGAATACACTAATTTATATCTACTGTTATGTCTATACGTGCTCATTACCGCTGTGTATTTTAGATAGTGAATGAGTCACTCCTGCAGATTTATCCCGATTTGTGTGAAACCTGTGTGCACCCTTCTGTTGAATGTTTTACAATGGATTACACAGAAAAAATAATAAAGTGAATGTCACTGGAACACAAAAAAAATTGACACTTTGGGAATCGAACCCGGTACTCAGCGTGGCAGACCGGAGCCTTCATCGCTAGCCCACAGCACTGCATGGAAGATTCTCAAGTTCATGTGTAAAAGTACTGCAAAGAGCGATTCCTCCCCATTGGTGTTTGTTTATGCCGTTAGGGGAGTCGGACGCTCATTTTGTGCACTGTACATACTGTAAAGTCAATGAGCTACATTATTCCTTTCACACATTAGTTGTGTCTGCATACACAAGTGTTTTAACACGTTCATTTGCGTCTGTATAAACTATACACACGGATTTGGCATCCAGAAACTTAGGGAGGAGCTTTTATCTCTCCCCATTATACTTAATACTACGGGATTTGGACACTCGCATATCCCTAACATCAATAGACCATACTGTATCTGTAACACGTTCATTTGCATCTGTATATGCTGTACTATTTGCACCTGTACTGTATATACTGTTATATACTTTATGACATACTGTAGCATAATGTAGCGTAATGAGATGCACCAGTAAAGTAGTTCTTACGCTGTAGTTCAGTATTGTATTTTAATGGAGACCACGTGCTTGGGCATTGGTGATTTAAAAAAGCGACATCTAGTGGATGATCTTCGGTATTACACTCGAAGGTAACGCCAAACGCTCTGTGTGTCTTCCTACGACTAGGCGCGCCTCCTTGTGCCCAGGTACGCTGCGTATGCCTGATCGCGACTAACGCCTCAGCCAGCCAAGATAACGGAGGACCCGTCTGTATATTTAGTTCCTAAATAATACATCCCAAATGCTTAGGTATTTTTTCTGCTGTTTATTTTGTATCTTGTGCTTTGTGTAAATGTGAATGTCTAATACCAGTTTGCACAATCTGTATTGCTGCACGACAATATGGCGGCCATTGGAACGTGTTTTCACTTCTAGTTTGCCTAACTTGTTGCAGACACTCATCTTGATAAGGAGTGCTGAGTGTTTTCAGATACAAGATCCTGTCCATATATACCCTGTACATTGTGCATTAGAGTCACCCGGGTTACATCTGCGGTGGTTTGTTGTATGTTACATCTATATGGTGCGGATACTCCCCTGTATGATTTCATAATAAAAGCTTTTGTTTGCATCTAATTATTGCATTATAGCTTTTATTTTTATTCTATTTTATATTCCCATCTGAGTAATTACGCCATAATGTCTAATCTCGGAGTGGACAACAGAAGATGTAAAGAAACCTTTGTAAGTGTTCCATCATTGTGTTTCGTGCAAGCATACAGGTAAGTGATGGCACGGTGGTCACTGACCGTCACCTTCAGGTTGTATAATGGAAGTGGACTATCTGGGCTTATTCTAGTCTACTGCAGAAATAAAAAACTCAGCCTTTATCCTGCTTAAAAAAATGACAAAGCCCATAAATCAAGCTTGGTCGGACAAGACAGTGTCCACATTAATGGTGGCACATCATATAGGCTGAGGACCCATGCTTCTGCTATATATGGCATAACCCTCTTTGTCGAAAAAAACCTTGACGTCACCATTCACAATGTCCACCATTGCCCTTTCAGAAGGGACACAACTTTGCTTGTTCCACCTACTCCACAGAGCCCAGGACCATCTCCATGACCATGTCATGTTTATCTGGGAGGTTCATGGCCTGAGATGACCACAGAACCACCAGGTAGTTGCCAAGAAGAGAGAGGGGGAGCGCTGTCAATAGCAGCTGGTAAGAGGGGTGGTAAATCCCCTGGTGGATAAATATACAGCAAAAGAAAAGAATTACCAGCGCTGGCTGATCATGTATGATTAATAGGTACTATACATCCGAAAGGCTTAGTGAATTAAAAACCACAGTTATTCCACATGTAAAAACACACAAAAAAATAAAATAAAAATAAAATAAATAACATTGAGAAATAAATGATTAAAAATTAGAATATGCCACAATATGCCTGAGTTGATGATTTAGATGTCCACATGAACTGCTAGTGATGGACATTTCCAGTGACATTGGTCCTCTCTGAGTGTCATTAGCCGTTGATGTGGACATCTAAATCATCAACTCAGGCATATTGTGGCATATTCTAACTTTTAATTTATTTCTCAATTTTTTATTTTTTTTTAATGTGTTTTTACATGTGGAATAAATGTGTTTTTTAATTCACTAATCCTTTCGGATGTATAGTACCTATTAATCAGACATAATCAGCCAGTGCTGGTAATTCTTTTCTTTTGCAGTGGCCAAGAAGAACCCAGACTCCCCAGGAACTGGAGAGTCCAAAGATCCACCCCGCATGAGGTAAAGAAGGGACAACCACAGGGTCTGGCTCACCTATTTCCTTCCTAAAAGCTGCTCTTTACACACTTTGATACCTGTGGGATCCCACTCCAATTTCTCTTGAGAGTCCTTACCCTCACTAATCCCTTCTGAACCTACTAGTTCCTTCCTCTTCCAACCACTCCTCCTTTTTAAGCTTTTCACCACCTGCTGTGTGAGTCCCATGCAACTACTCCATTCCTTGACTCATTGGTGTAGCAACCCCCTTCTCCCACCCCCACCACACTGATACACTGCAGTTAAGCTGTGAGACTTGCTGCTAGCAGTACTCACTACTCAGCACACACACTCACATCATGATTACACAGCTGTGCCAGAGACACTGTCTCACTGACAACCAGGACGAGACACTCCCAGAAAGGCATGTATGTATGAGTACGGAGAGAGTGGGTGCAGTGGGGCTGCATAACTGACATCTGAGCCTGTCACATCAGTGAGGTGGATGGGGCATCCCATTCCCAGCTGGAACAGCACAGTATTTGTAAGAGCCGGAGCGGTGCTAGGCTACTGGCTGACAGCCTAGCATCTCGGTGCAGCGGCAGAAGTCTGTAAATGATGGGAAATAACATCTGGCCCATGGCTACTGTGAGGAAATGAGAGGTCTGTTACAATATAGCTATGCCTCATTTCTCTGACGTCCTAGTGGATGCTGGGAACTCCGAAAGGACCATGGGGAATAGCGGCTCCGCAGGAGACTCGGCACAACTAAAGAAAGCTTTTAGACTACCTGGTGTGCACTGGCTCCACACTATGACCCTCCTCCAAGCCTCAGTTAGATTTTTGTGCCCGGCCGAGCTGGATGCACACTAGGGGCTCTCCTGAGCTCCTAGAAAAGAAAGTATATTTTAGGTTTTTTATTTTACAGTAAGACCTGCTGGCAGCAGGCTCACTGCAACGAGGGACTAAGGGGAGAAGAAGCGAACCTACCTGCTTGCAGCTAGCTTGGGCTTCTTAGGCTACTGGACACCATTAGCTCCACAGGGATCGACCGCAGGACCCATCCTTGATGTTCGGTCCCGAGGCCGCGCCGCCGTCCCCCTTACAGAAGCCAGAAGAGGTCCGGAAAATCGGCGGCAGAAGACTTCAGTCT
Source organism: Pseudophryne corroboree (assembly GCF_028390025.1). Lineage (NCBI taxonomy): Eukaryota > Metazoa > Chordata > Amphibia > Anura > Myobatrachidae > Pseudophryne > Pseudophryne corroboree. The sequence goes on along the minus strand of NW_026968055.1, from coordinate 123,342 downwards.
TCACCAAGGTAGCGCACAGCACTGCAGCTGTGCGCCATTGCTCCTCATGCACACCTCACACTCCGGTCACTGGTGGGTGCAGGGCGCTGGGGGGGGCACCCTGAGCAGCAATAAAAACACGCTGTCGTTTGGACTCTCCACGGCACCGAGGGTCTTTACCAAGGTAATGGCAGAAATGATGATACTCCTTCGAAAAAAGGGAGTTTTAACTATCCCGTACTTGGACGATCTCCTTATAAAGGCGAGGTCCAAGGAGCAGTTGTTGGTCGGGGTAGCACTATCTCGGGAAGTGCTACAACAGCACGGATGGATTCTAAACATTCCAAAGTCACAGCTGGTTCCTACCACAAGCCTACTGTTCCTGGGGATGGTTCTGGACACAGAACAGAAAAAAGTGTTTCTCCCGATGGAGAAGGCCGAGGAGCTGTCATCTCTAGTCAGAGACCTCCTGAAACCAAAACAGGTATCGGTGCATCACTGCACACGAGTCCTGGGAAAAATGGTAGCTTCCTACGAAGCAATTCCATTCGGCAGGTTTCATGCAAGAATTTATCAGTGGCACCTCTTGGACAAGTGGTCAGGATCGCATCTTCAGATGCATCGGCTGATAACCCTGTCTCCAAGGACCAGGGTATCTCTGTTGTGGTGGCTGCAGACGGCTCATTTTCTAGAGGGCTGCAGATTTGGCATACAGGACTGGGTCCTGGTGACCACGGATGCCAGCCTTCGAGGCTGGGGGGCAGTCACACAGGGAAGAAATTTCCAAGGACTTTGGTCAAGTCAGGAGTCGTCCCTACACATAAATATTCTGGAACTGAGGGCCATTTACAATGCCCTAAGTCAGGCAAGGCCCCTGCTTCAAACCCAGCCAGTTCTGATCCAATCAGACAACATCACGGCAGTCGCCCATGTAAATAGTTATAGTTATTGCCTAACTAAAGGGTTATTGTTATGAGCCATCTGTTGAGAGGCTCAGTTATGTTTCATACTGTTAACTGGGTATAGTATCACGAGTTATACGGTGTGATTGGTGTGGCTGGTATGAGTCTTACCCGGGATTCAAAATCCTTCCTTATTGTGTCAGCTCTTCCGGGCACAGTATCCTAACTGAGGCTTGGAGGAGGGTCATAGTGGGAGGAGCCAGTGCACACCAGGTAGTCTAAAAGCTTTCTTTTAGTTGTGCCCGTTCTCCTGCGGAGCCCCTATTCCCCATGGTCCTTTCGGAGTTCCCAGCATCCACTACGGACTACAAGAAAAAGATTTACCGGTGAGTAAAATCTTATTTTCTTATGTCAGATATGTACTTTTTATCCCTATACATTCAATTCATCTGTTTCCTCATTCTCCATAACATGTCCATTACTGCTCACCCAATATTGTTTAAATCAACCTTAATATTGTTAATATATGCAATTGTGTTACGTTATCTGTTACCCTTTAGATAATGTATTCAAGTTAGACCTAGTTTTCTATTGTTTACTACCACCACAGTGGACACTCAAAGGGTGAGTCATATAAGGTACCATTGTCCCTTTTTGTTTACTCCCTATTGTCCAACAGTGAGCTGACCAGACATGGTTGCTCTCTGGCTGATGTAATCACCTTGATTAGAATATGTATTGTATTCCAATGCTGTAAGATCCTTAGACAAAGAAGTCACACACACCCCATGTAATATGAAGCTTCTGGGGGTATAAGTAGAGCTAACCAGAGAGCTGAAAGAGATTCTATGCTCCTTGACTAAGAAGTGATGTTCTGGCAGGAGTTTGTGGTGGGAATTGTCATGTGGAATTGGATTACAGAGGTGTACTGAGCTGTTTATAGCCTATACTGTTCAATAAACCACTGTTGGTTTTTCATTTACCACTGTGCCTGAGTGATTTGGAACCCAGTATCTTCACAGCTTCTATCGATGGCGGGTAACTTCCTGGCTCTCTGCCTTTGATGGTAAAACTAGTTATCATCAGGTATAAACCATCAATGATTCCTGATCATCAATAGTTGATGGCCAATCCTAGACCAGACCCTGAGAGACCACAGCCACCACCAGATCCACAATGTGTACCTAGAAGCTTCCACATCTGGCACTTTGTTACCCACCATCAGATCTACCTTCTCCTAGAGAGCCACCTTCACAGCTTTCCACATCTAAGCTGGAACTCTGCAGGTTTCCTTCACCACCAGCTTGGATCTCCTTTGCATCAGCATCCTGGCCAGCCTCAGACAGGTCCATGGAATCAGCATTATGATAACTTTTGACTCTCTATTTGCTGCAGCTGCTGTATAGTTCCTGTGATTTCCTCCAGCTCATTAACCAGCTGCACCAGCTCCTCATTTCATGTAACTCTCCCAGCTGCTGTAACAGTTTTTTCTCTGATGTCCTAGTGGATGCTGGGGACTCCGTAAGGACCATGGGGAATAGACAGGCTCCGCAGGAGACTGGGCACTCTAAAGAAAGATTTAGGACTACCTGGTGTGCACTGGCTCCTCCCCCTATGGCCCTCCTCCAAGCCTCAGTTAGATTTCTGTGCCTGGCTGAGCTGGATGCACACTAGGGGCTCTCCTGAGCTCCTAGAAAGAAAGTATATTTTAGGTTTTTTATTTTCAGTGAGACCTGCTGGCAACAGGCTCACTGCACCGAGGGACTAAGGGGAGAAGAAGCGAACCTACCTAAGTGGTGGTAGCTTGGGCTTCTTAGGCTACTAGACACCATTAGCTCCAGAGGGATCGCACACAGGACCCGACCTCGTCGTCCGTTCCCGGAGCTGCGCCGCCGTCCCCCTTACAGAGCCAGAAGCAAGAAGGTCCGGGAAAGCGGCGGCTGAAGACTTCTGTCTTCTCCAAGGTAGCGCACAGCACTGCAGCTGTGCGCCATTGCTCCTCATGCACACCACACACTGTGGTCACTGATGGGTGCAGGGTGCTGGGGGGGGGGCGCCCTGAGCAGCAATATTAACACCTTGGCTGGCAAACTGACACCATATATAGCCCCAGGGGCTATATAGGGGTTTATTAACCCCTGACAGAACTTTTACAATAGCGGGAGAAAGCCCGCCGAAAAAGGGGCGGAGCCATCTCCCTCAGCACACTGGCGCCATTTTCCCTCACAGCTCCGCTGGAAGGAAGCTCCCTGGCTCTCCCCTGCAGTCCTGCACTACAGAAAAGGGTAAAAAAAAGAGAGGGAGGGCACAAATTAGGCGCAGTATAAATATATTATGCAGCTATAAGGGGAAAACACGTTTTATAGGTGATATCCCTGTGATATATAGCGCTCTGGTGTGTGCTGGCATACTCTCCCTCTGTCTCCCCAAAGGGCTTTGTGGGGTCCTGTCCTCTGTAAGAGCATTCCCTGTGTGTCTGCTGTGTGTCAGTACTGCTGGGTCGACATGTATGAGGAGGACAATGATGTGGAGGCGGAGCAAATGCCTGTGAATGTGATGTCACCCCCTGCGGGGTCGACACCTGTGTGGTTGGACTTATGGAAGGAATTATGTGAAAGTGTCAACTCCTTACACAAAAGGTTTGACGACATAGAACAGCCGGCTACTCAGCTTGTGCCTGTTCCAGCGTCTCAAATGTCATCAGGGGCTTCAAAATGCCCGCTACCTCAGGTGACAGATTCAGACGTCGACACGGATACCAACTCCAGTGTCGACGACGATGAGACTAGTGTAACTTCCAATAGGACCACCCGTTACATGATTGAGGCAATGAAAAATGTTTTACACATTTCTGATAATACCCCAGGTACCACAAAAAAGGGTATTATGTTTGGTGAGAAAAAGCTACCTGTAGTTTTTCCTGCATCTGAGGAATTAAATGAGGTGTGTGAGGAAGCGTAGACTTCCCCCGATAAGAAATTGATAATTTCTAAATGGTTATTGGCAGCGTACCCTTTCCCGCCAGAGGATAGGTCACGTTGGGAAACACCTCCTAGGGTAGATAAGGCGCTGACACGCTTATCAAAGAAGGTGGCACTACCGTCTCCGGATACGGCCGCCCTGAAGGAGCCTGCTGATAGGAAGCAGGAAACTACCCTAAAAGCTATCTACACACACACAGGCATTATATTGCGACCAGCGATTGCATCAGCTTGGATGTGCAGTGCTGCTGCCGCGTGGTCAGATTCCCTGTCGGATAATATTGATACCATGGATAGGGACAATATTTTGCTGACGATTGAGCATATAAAAGATGCAGTCTTATACATGCGTGATGCACAGATGGATATTTGCCGGCTGGCATCAAAAATAAGCGCTATGTCCATTGCCGCCAGAAGGGGGTTATGGACTCGGCAATGGTCTGGCGATGCCGACTCGAAACGGCACATGGAAGTTTTGCCCTATGAGGGGGTGGAACTGTTTGGGGAGGGTCTTTCGGACCTCGTGTCCACAGCTACTGCTGGGAAATCGACCTTTTTGCCACAGGCTACCCCACAGCAAAAGAAATCACCGTATTATCAGGTACAGTCCTTTCGGCCCCAGAATAGCAAGAGGGCTAGAGGCTCATCCTTTCTGCCGAGAGGCAAAGGTAGAGGAAAAAATCTGCAACACACAGCTAGTTCCCAAGAGCAGAAGTCCTCCCCCGCGTCCGGTAAGTCCACAGCATGACACTGGGGCTGCTCAGGCGGACCCGGGTACGGTGGGGGCCCGTCTCAGGAATTTCAGCGCTCAGTGGGATCTCTCACAAGTGGATCCCTGGGTTTTTCAAGTAATATCTCAGGGGTACAGGCTGGAATTCGAGACAACTCCCCCCCGCCGTTTCCTAAAATCTGCCTTACCGGTAACTCCCTCTGCCAGGGAGGCGGTGTTGGTGGCTATTCAAAAAGTGTATTCACAGCAAGTGATTGTCAAGGTACCCCTCCTCAAGCAAGGAAAGGGTTACTATTCCACAATGTTTGTGGTACCGAAACCGGATGGTAACACTTATATCAAAAGGTTCACGTTCAAGATGGAATCGCTCAGGGCGGTTATTGCGAGCCTGGACGAGGGGGATTACATGGTCTCCCTGGACATCAAGGATGCGTACCTGCATGTCCCCATTTACCCTCCTCACCAGGAGTACCTCAGATTTGTGGTACAGGACTGTCACTATCAGTTCCATACGCTGCCGTTTGGGTTGTCCACGTCACCGAGGGTCTTTACCAAGGTAATGGCCGAAATGATGATACTCCTTCGCAAGAAAGGAGTTTTAATTATCCCGTACTTGGACGATCTCCTGATAAAGGCGAGGTCCAAGGAACAGTTGGTAGTGGGAGTAGCACTTTCTCGGGAAGTGCTACAACAGCACGGCTGGATTCTCAATATTCCAAAGTCACAGCTGGTCCCGACGACACGTCTTCTGTTCCTGGGAATGATTCTGGACACAGACCAGAAAAGAGTGTTTCTTCCAGTGGAAAAAGCCGAGGAGTTGTCATCTCTAGTCAGAGACCTCCTAAAACCGGGACAGGTGTTAGTACATCAATGCATACGAGTCCTGGGAAAAATGGTGGCTTCGTACGAGGCAATTCCATTTGGAATGGTTCCACGCAAGGACTTTCCAGTGGGACCTGTTGGACAAATGGTCCGGGTCCCATCTCCAGATGCAACAGCGGATAACCCTGTCGGCAAGAACCAGGGTGTCGCTGTTGTGGTGGCTGCAGAGGGATCATCTACTAGAGGGCCGCAGATTCGGAATACAGGACTGGGTCCTGGTGACCACGGATGCCAGCCTTCAGGGCTGGGGTGCAGTCACACAGGTAAGAAATTTCCAAGGACTGTGGTCAAATCAGGAGATTTCGCTTCACATAAATATTCTGGAGCTAAGGGCCATTTACAATGCCCTAAGCCAAGCAAGACCACTGCTTCAGAACCAGCCGGTGCTGATCCAATCAGACAACATCATGGCGGTCGCCCATGTAAACAGACAGGGCGGCACAAGAAGCAGGAGGGCAATGGCAGAAGTCACAAGGATTCTCCGATGGGCAGAGAATCATGTGTTAGCACTGACAGCAGTGTTCATTCCGGGAGTGGACAACTGGGAAGCAGAGTTCCTCAGCAGGCACGACCTCCACCCGGGAGAATGGGGACTTCATCCAGAAGTCTTCCAAATGCTGGTACACCGCTGGGAAAGACTACAGGTGGACGTTATGGCGTCCCGCCTCAACAAAAAGCTAAAAAGATATTGCGCCAGGTCAAGGGACCCTCAGGCGATCGCTGTGGACGCTCAAGTGACACCGTGGGTGTACCAGTCGGTTTATGTGTTTCCTCCTCTGCCTCTCGTACCCAAGGTACTGAGAATAATAAGAAGGCGAGGAGTGAAAACTATTCTCGTGGTTCCGGATTGGCCAAGAAGAGCTTGGAACCCGAAACTTCAAGAGATGCTTGCAGAGGACCCTTGGCCTCTGCCGCTCAGACAAGACCTGCTGCAGCAGGGACCCTGTCTGTTCCAAGACATTACCGCGGCTACGTTTGACGGCATGGCGGTTGAACGCCGGATCCTAAAGGAAAAAGGCATTCCAGAGGAAGTCATCCCTACCCTGATCAAGGCCAGGAAGGATGTCACCGCAAAACATTATCACCGCATTTGGCGGAAATATGTTGCTTGGTGTGAGGCCAAGAAGGCCCCAACGGAGGATTTTCAACTGGGTCGATTCCTGCATTTCCTGCAAGCAGCTGTGACATTGGGCCTCAAATTGGGGTTCATTAAGGTCCAGATCTCTGCTCTGTCGATTTTCTTTAAGAAAGAACTGGCTTCACTGCCTGAAGTACAGACATTTGTTAAGGGAGTTCTGCATATTCAGCCTCCTTTTGTGCCCCCAGTGGCACCTTGGGATCTCAATGTGGTTTTGGAGTTCCTAAAATCGCATTGGTTTGAGCCACTTAAGACTGTGGATTTGAAATATCTCACGTGGAAAGTGGTTATGCTGTTGGCTCTGGCTTCGGCCAGGCGTGTGTCAGAATTGGCGGCTTTGTCCTGTAAAAGCCCTTATCTGATTTTCCATATGGATAGGGCAGAATTGAGGACTTGTCCTCAGTTCCTCCCGAAGGTGGTATCAGCTTTTCACTTGAACCAACCTATTGTGGTGCCTGCGGCTACTAGGGACTTGGAGGGTTCCAAGTTACTGGACGTAGTCGGGGCCCTGAAAATGTATGTTTTCAGGATGGCTGGAGTCTGGAAAACTGACTCGCTGTTTATTCTATATGCACCCAACAAGCTGGGTGCACCTGCTTCTAAGCAAACTATCACGCGCTGGATTTGTAGCACTATTCAGCTGGCGCATTCTTCGGTGGGACTACCGCAGCCTAAATCTGTAAAAGCCCATTCCACAAGGAAGGTGGGCTCATCTTGGGCGGCTGCCCGAGGGGTCTCGGCTTTACAACTTTGCCGAGCTGCTACTTGGTCAGGGGCAAACACGTTTGCAAAATTCTACAAATTTGATACCCTGGCTGAGGAGGACCTGGAGTTCTCTCATTCGGTGCTGCAGAGTCATCCACACTCTCCCGCCCGTTTGGGAGCTTTGGTATAATCCCCATGGTCCTTACAGAGTCCCCAGCATCCACTAGGACGTCAGAGAAAATAAGAATTTACTCACCGGTAATTCTATTTCTCGTAGTCCGTAGTGGATGCTGGGCGCCCATCCCAAGTGCGGATTGTCTGCAATACTTGTACATAGTTATTGTTACAAAAATCGGGTTGTTATTGCGAGCCATCTATTCAAAGGCTCCTCTGTTAGCATGCTGTTAACCGGGGTTCCTATCACGTGTTATATGGTGTGATTGGTGTGGCTGGTATGAGTCTTACCCGGGATTCAAAATCCTTCCTTATTGTGTCAGCTCTTCCGGCACAGTGTCCTAACTGAGGCTTGGAGGAGGGTCATAGGGGGAGGAGCCAGTGCACACCGGGTAGTCCTAAATCTTTCTTTAGATGTGCCCAGTCTCCTGCGGAGCCCATCTATTCCCAATGGTCCTTACGGAGTCCCCAGCATCCACTACGGACTACGAGAAATAGAATTACCGGTGAGTAAATTCTTATTTTCTCCTGCAGGGTCCACAGGTTATCCACAGGATAACATTGGGATATGATGATGCGACAGTGGATTTGCACCAAATGGTCAAAGCTTTTGGCCTCCCAGAATGCAGTGGGCCCGTCCATATATCCCCACCTCCTGGCTCAGGCAAATCAGTTTTTTGTTTGGTGTGGCAGGAGCCAGTCCATGGTCAAGAGGGCTTCTGGTTTTTAGCAGCTATAAGCTTTCTTATTTTATTTTTATAGTCTTTTTCTTGAGTGATCTTTCTAAAAAGCGTCTTACACCTACCTTAGAAAGAGTAGCTCCAACAATGCCCCGCCGAGTCATGACAACGCTTACCCACATGTACAGTGCTGTTTTGGCGGGAGTCTGCATCGGATATACTAGCAAGTCCAGCAGAATTTACCTGGCTGTGACCGGAGCATGGGGAGAAGGTAAGGCATCGGTTCTGCTTAGAGGGGGAACACGGACACAGCCGCACTGTTTTGGAGACTACCAGTCACTGACGCAGCTGCCACCTAGGGTGCACCGTGCTAGGCCTTCAGGATCATAGGCTCCAGAGGTAGCATAAGGCCACCATACCTGGGATTGATGTCAGCTGTGGGGAGACAGACGCTCCCCTGCTCACCCCTCCCATGAACCATTTTCCGGCTTCCATCTGAGACACTGTGTATCTAAAAGGACCCAGTCGCAGCATAGGCGGCTGTGTGACTGGTGCGGCTTTGTTCACTTGGGCGTCTGTGTTCACTGTAGGTTCACGGGGCGAGTGTGTACACTATTAGTGTCTGGATCCACTCAGCGTTCGCTAACGTATTGATCGGTCCTGGAAGCGAGGTGAGTCTCGTCGTATCCCACTCTACTGAGCCGGGTAATACAGCACTAAGAATCTAACTACCTTTTGAGTATGAATAGTTGGATATGTGCCTACTGCATACGAGTCTAATAATTATTACTGTTGTTTCTTTTGCTATATGTCTGAATATGGCTAAACTCCTATATAAGGTAATAGTCCCATAGTTACATAATTAGTGAGGTTGAAAAGAGGCAAAATGCCCATCGGGTTCAACCTGTATTCTGTGATCATATGATCATATTATAATGTACCTGCTGATGTAATGGTTTCGTACCAATTGACAACAATGACTCTTACCACTCCCAGTTTAATGTCACTGTGGTAAATGCTATAACCCTGGATTCCCTTTCCAGTTAGAAATTTGTCTAATCGGTTTTTAAATGCATTTACAGAGTCTGCCATTACTATCTTCTCCGGCAGGGAGATTCACATTTTTATTGCCCTTACCGTGAAGAACCCTTCCCTACGCTGTATACGGAAGCCTTTCCTCGTACTCCAGTGTCTCTAACCCTTTAATCAGTTTAGTAGCCCGCCTTTGAACCCTTTCTAGTTCTCCTAAATATTTTTTATAATATGGTGCCCAAAATTGAACACAATATGCCAGATACAGACGTACCAATGATTTGTACAGTGGCAGGATTACATCCTCGTCCTTGGTCTCAATGCCCCGTTTTATGCATGCGAGCACTTTACTTGCCTTTTTTGCAGCATTTTGACATTGTGTACTGATAAGCCTATTATCCATGAGCACCCCAAAATCTTTTTCCACCACAGTTACCCCTATAATTTCCCCATTTAGAGTGTACGCTGCTTGTGTGGTTTTTGTCCCAAAATGCATAAGTTTGCATTTTTCTATATTGAACCTCATTCCCCATTTAGACACCCAGGCTTCAAGTTTAAATAAGTCATTTTGTAGAGACTCCACATCGCTATCTGAATTACCTTACACAGCTTAGTATCATCCACAAAGATTGACACTGTGTTTTCCAAGCGTATTCCTAGATCGTTGATAAATATATTGAACAGTTGCGCGCCAAGTACGGACCCTTGTGGTATTCCACTAACTACTGGTGCCCAGCTGGAGAACATCCTGTTGACCATTTCTCTTTGTACTCTATTATCCAGCCAATTACCTATCCATGTACAAATAGTATATCCTAGACCAAGTTCCCTTAATTCGATGATCAGTCTCCTGTGAGGCAGTGTATCGAAGGCTTTTGCAAAATCTAAATACACCACATTCACTGCTTTTCCCTGATCAAGATTCTCGCTCACTTCCTCGTAGAAGCTAATTAAGTTAGTTTGACATGATCTGTCCCTTACAAACCCATGCTGACTTTTGCTAATAATCTTATTAACCTGCAGATAATCCTCTATGCTATCCCTCAAGAAACCTTCCAATATTTTGCCCACTATAGAGTTAAGCTAACTTGGCTATAGTTACAAGGATTATTTTTAGTTTCCTTTTTTAATAATGGCACTACCTCCGCTATGCACCAATCCTTAGGTACCTTGCCTGATCTGTTTGAACTGTGGATTATCAAGTATAGGGGTTTTGCTAGCTATGACCTAAGCTCCGTAATAACCCTCAGATGAAAACCATCTGGCCCTGGTGATTTATTAATCTTTATTTTGCTTAGTCTCTCCAGGACAACAAGTATTCAGCCAAGAGTCATTACCATCACTATCTTTATGCACTACTTTCTCTGACTGATCCTCCCTGGTGAATACTGAGGAAAAAAATTGTTCAGTATTTCCGCTTTTATTTTATCATCGTTTATCAAAGCTCCCAATTCATCTTTTAACGGGCCTACATTCTCCTTCTTTAACCTTTTACTGTTTATGTATTTATAAAACTGTTTAGGATTGCTTTTACTCTCTATAGCGATTTGCTTTTCGTTTACAACTTTTGCTGCGATTACTACTTTATTGCATTTTTTTTGCATTCCTTGTAATGCTGGAATGACTCCTCCCCTCCATTAGATTTAAATGTTTTGAAAGCACGCCTCTTTTTAGCCATTGCTTCTTTGACCTCCTTATTGGTTTGTTTTTAGTACTCCTGCGTTTACTGTTCATAGGAATGTATTTGTGAATATTGCTATCAAGCAACCCTTTTAAAGCATCCCACATTTCTGTTGTCTTTACCATGAAACAAAACTTCCCAATCAATCTCGTTTAGTGCCTGTCTCAGCATATTGAAGTTAGTTTTTCTAAAGTTAAATGTTTAGTTGTTCCCTTATAGCTATGTTTCTTGAAACTGATGTCGAATGTGATCATATAGCGGTCACTGTTTCCCAAGGTCTCCCCAACTTTAGTGTTTGATATAATGTCCACATTATTGGTAATAACTAGGTCCAGAATAGTTTTACCTCTAGTTGGGTCCTCGACTAATTGAGTTAAGTATTGATCCTTTAATGTATTTAAGAACCTGCTGCTCCTAGTTTTTACACATGAATCGTTACTCCAATTTATATCAGGATAGTTAAAATCCCCTAACACTAGGATGTCCCCCATTCCCGCAGCTTTTTCAATTTGGTGTAAGAGTTGTTCCTCGTCGTGTACACTAATATCTGGTTGCTTGTAGCACGTGCCAATGACTAGTTTCTTTGCCTCTGTGCCCCCACTTGTGATCTCACCCCATAGCGACTCCACGTTATCTCCAGCCTCCCTGTAAATATCTTCTATTAAGTTTGGTTTTAGAGATTGTTTAATAAAGAGACATACCCCTCCTCACCTTTTGGTAGCCCTATCCCTCCTGAAAAGAGAATATCCCTCCAAATTCGCAACCCAGTCGTGAGAGTCGTCCCACCATGTTTCCGTAATACCTATAATATCATACTGAGACTTTGATACAAGCCATTCCAATTCCCCCATATTACCCGATAGGCTTCTTGCGTTCACAAGCATACATCTTAGCTTAGCCTCTCCATTGCCCGTTTGTTTTAGTTGTATCTTATCTATATTTACAAGAGCCTTTCTAGACTTACCCTTACTGACTGTTATTCTCCTCCCTCCCTTTCCTCCCATCATGCTTAATGCAGCTTTCCTCTCTACTATCTCTATCTGACCTATAAGACTTTCTAACCCCCCCCCCCTGATGTTATTATCCTCCCTTATGCTATGCACATTATTTTCTATATACTGTGTTGCTAAGCCATATTTGTCATTAGGTAATACATTGGGAATATCTTGGGCAATACCTGTGTCAGTATTTCTGGTGTCAATACCCATGCAAATACCCTTGCCATCTGATCTTACACTCTCCCCTTCTCCACCCTCAAAATGTTCACTACCCCCATCCTTACTGCTTTCCCTAATTAACCCGCAGCTTCTAACTAAAACCTCCCCCCAGGCTCCTAGTCTAAAAGCTCCAACCTTCTGACCATGCAGCACCACAGCCCCTCCTCATTCAGTTGCTATCCATCGCAACAAAGATGGCACCTGACTGAGAAGAACGCCCGGGGTTCCAGGAACACAAACCCCTCCTTCCTACACCAGTCTCTAAGCCACACATTTACCTCCCTAATCTCCCTCTGCCTCCCTGGGCTAGCGCGTGGTATTGGTAATATTTCAGAGAATATTACCCTAGATGTCCTTGCCTTAAGTTTCTTGCCTAAGTCCCTATAGTCTTTCTTAAGGACAACCCACCTACCACTAACTTTGTCATTGGTGCCAACATGCACCAAGTCTGACGGGTCTTTACCAGCCCTTCCCAACAATCTATCTACCCTGTCCATGATGTGTCGTACCCGAGTACCCGGAAGACAGATTACGGCGATCACAGTCACGGTAGTAGGTTGCCCTGTCTTCCTGATAATAGAATCCCCTACCACCACAATCTGACTAGGTACTTCACTATCTTTTTCCCATCTGCATCGTAGGGACCGCTCCTCTGGTTGCTAGAGGAAACTGTCTCCTCCGGTTCCATCATTTTCTCACTGCCATCCTCAGAATCTTCATCCAATCAGGTGAATTTATTGGGGTTTGGCAGATTGGAGATGTCCTGTCTCCCCCTCCCCCTCTTCTTCCTTCTAACCATGACCCAGCTGTCTACCTGATCTTCCTCATCTACCAGTGATCCCCCCTGCAACTCCTCCACCATTCTATCTAACCTTTGCTCGAGATTGTGAATGCTCCTCAGTCGCATAACGGTCCGCTCTAGATCAGTTACCTGGGCTACCAGGGTGGCCGTACGGTCACATCTCGCACAGATGTACCCACACTTGGACTGTTGTGTCAGGTGCGCATACATCATGCACGACACGCACTGAGTGAGATTCCCAATCTCGGCCACCCCCATTTTTTTTCGTATAATCTGCTTTTATTGAATATAATACAGACATGTGCCAATATATAAACACGTAAGAACACATTAACTGACACTTAGAAAACGGCTTAATATAGTGGCGTACAGTAGTATAAACGAGGTAGTAGCAGTGTGTTCAGTATATACAAAGTCTGCACTAACATTTTTTGAGACAGGAGCCATTAGAAGAAAATAGACACAGGATGGAAAAAAGAAAATAACAGAGAAAAAGGTGACCGAGCCGAGAATGCAAAGAAGAGAAGGAAAGGATGCGTGAAAAGAACAGATATATTCAAATATGCAAACCCGAGACAAATGACAAATAGATTCTCATCTCATTTCGCAGAAGAATTATGGGTCTTGTACGACTCAGAGGTCTTCTATTCTATCCAAGGCAGCCATATAGCAATAAACTCAGACCGTCTATCCCCAGCACTCAGTAATATATCTTCCATATTCATAGAATAATCCAGTCTGGAGAACCAGGTATGCCACGTGGGAGGATTGGAGGACCTCCACAGAGTGGGAATTACTGCCCGGGCGGCATTGCCAAGGTGTCGTAGTAGAGATGACTTATAGGTAGAGAGTGGGGTAGTGGAATGGATCAACAACCAAAAGGCCGGTTCAGGTGGGACAGGAACATGAAGGATAGCACTGGAAAGAAGCAAATTATACTTACCGATAATTTCATTTCTTCGAGATACTTCATGGCAGCCATAACTACTGGGATTGTATCCCTATTCCTAACTTTAGACAGGGAGTTTTCTTAATCCACTAGGGCCCACCCACTATGGGTATATAATCGCACTCCACCCCTTCCTCCTTAGTCTTTTGAGTGTCTCCTACGACAAGCCTCTCTGAGAAACCCAATAAGGGAGGGATTTTGTAGGCTGCCATGAAGTATCTCGAAGAAATGAAATTATCGGTAAGTATAATTTGCTTCTTTCTTCTACGCTACTTCATGGCAGCCATAACTACTGGGATATACCAACTCTCGTATAGGGAGGGCAATATAATACACAGGAAGCCTTGCTTTGATGCTGAAAATAATACTTATTTATTGCAAAGCCCCTTGAAGGACCTGCTTCCCAACAATATCTAAAGCATAATGAGTAGAGAATGTATGCATCGAAGACCACGTGGCTGCTGCGCAAATGTCTCTCGCCGACACGCGACCCTTCTTAGCCCAAGAAGTTGCCATGGCCCTAGTAGAGTGTGCCTTTAAACCTTCTGGAACTCTGCGACCACTTCTTTCATATACAAATGTCAAAAGCTCTGTAATCCATCTGGAAATGGTCTGCTTTGTTGGCCTTTCACCTTTCTTCACACCAGAGTGTAGCACGAACAGATGTTTTGTGTTACGGAACTGTTTAACTCTTTCCATATAGATCGAAACTGCCCTTATCAGATCTAACTTATGCATTGCTTCTTCCTCCTCATTCTGCGGATCCGGATAGAAAGATGGCAACACTATGTCCTGACTGAGGTGAAACTCCGACACAACTTTTGGCAAAAAATCTGGATTGGTTCTCAGAACAATTTTATCTGGGAAAAAATTAAGATAAGGTTCTTCCGACCACAGAGCCTGTAATTCGCTAACTCTTCTGGCCGTTGTGATGGCTACCAGAAACACAACTTTCCAAGTTAAGAACTTCAGCGAAATATCCTGCAGAGGCTCAAACGGAGGCAGCATCAAAGAATTGAGAACTAAATTTAAGTCCCAAGGAGCAAGAGTTGGCCTAACTCGAGGTCTTATTCTTTTAATTGCCTGACAAAACTTCTTGACCAAGTCTTCCTCAGACAATCTCCGATCCAACAGAATACTCAGAGCCGATATCTGAACCTTAATAGTGGACACTGCCAATCCTTTCTCAAAACCTTCAAACAGGAATTGCAAAACTTGAGAAGTTTCTGCTTTTAATGGATTAAATCTTGATCCAGACCAAGAGATGAATTTTTTCCAGACCCTATAGTAAACACTAGAGCAGGGGTCTTCAACCTTTAAGACAGTGTGGGCCACATAAAAAAATGAAACGAAGCCGAGGGCCACTAAGCTATACTGCGGTATTTAGAATCTAAATTTTTATTTATGATTGTAATGAGACCTTTTCTAGACTCATAAGACCATAAAAAAGACTTCAAAAGATAATTATTGTAATTTAATGAATGAAACATGGTCTACTTTACCTTTGTTATTATAATAAGTTCATATCAGTGGGAAACTTGGCATTGTTTTTGCTTGGCCAGCTTGTCGATGTTGGCATCAATGTTAGAAGTCGCTATGCGCAGAGTATTCTCAAGATGTTGGTCTGTAAGCTGAGTTCTTGTCTTGGACTTTGCGTTCTTCATCCTTGAGAAGAATTGCTCACATAAGTATGTGCTTCCTAACAAAGCACACATCTTCAAAGCGTGCTGCCAGAGATAAGGGAATGTGTCCTGAGAAATGTAGTCTTTGTAAAACGTAAACAAGGGCACATTGAAGAATTTTTCTCGCAAAGATGAGTTGTTTTGGAGATCAAGCAGCTCCATTTGTACTGAGCCTGGCATATTGGCAGCATTGACAGTAAAAGGCATAGAAAATAAATCGAAAAAAGACTGTTGATTACGGAAATCACTAAATCTGTCTTCAAACTCACTTCGCATCATGCTTAATTTTGTAGCGTAATCACCAGGAGACAAACAGTTGGACTCACCGAGAAGCTTAAAATGTGTAAAGTCTTTTTTCGTGAGTTGTGCCTCCCAAAGTTTGAGCTTTTCTACAAAAGTTTTAATGTGATTAAACAGAGTGTGCACCAGCTGATCCTTGGATTGTAGCCGCGTATTTAGGTCATTCATATGCAAGGAGATGTCGGTCACAAAGGCAAAATCTGAAATCCACTTTGGATCATTAAATTCTGCAATCGGCTTCCCCTTGGTTTGCATGAACTCTTCTATTTCACTTCTTAAGTCAAAGACTCTCTTAAGTACCTTCCCTCTGCTCAACCAACGCACCTCACTATAATAAACCACGTTGCCGTGATCCGCTTGGCACTCCTGTGTCAAAAATTCTTGGAATTGACGATGATTCAATCCTCGTGCCCTAATAAAGTTGACTACAGACACAATAACTTTCATTACATTCTCAAATCCAATCGTTTTCGCACACAAATTCTCCTGGTGGATTAAACAGTGGTACTGGATGAGATCTTTTCCTTCTAGTTCCGGTTCTTTTTTTAAAAGTGCAACAAACCCTTCATTCCTTCCCACCATAGCAGGGGCACCATCAGTTACCACTCCCACAAGGTTGGATAAGCTGAAGTCGAAACGCTGGAGTGTTTTCTTGGTGGCTTCCAGAATATCAGTGCCTTTCGTCGTTCCCTTCATAGGTACAAGCGCTAGCAGCTCTTCTGTCACATTGAAGTGTTGATCAATGCCACGGACAAAGATAGCCAGTTGTGCTGTATCCTTCACATCTGTGCTCTCATCTAAAGCAAGTGAATATGACTTAAATGCGTACAGCCGTTTTTTTAAAGTTCCTTCAATGTCATTGGCAAGTTCTTCGACACGTCGTGCTACAGTTACACCAGACAAACTCAATTTTTTAAACAGTTCGTTATTCTTTGGATAGAGAATTTCCCCAGCAGCGATGAGACACTCTTTTACGAACTCACCGTCCAAGAAGGCTTTTGTTTTTTTAGCAATTTTTTCAGCTATTACATAACTTGCTTTGACGCACGCTTCACTCTCTTCCATATGCCTTTTAAAAGTACCCTGCTGGCGTTTTAGATCTTTTTGGAGATCGTTCACTTTATCCACACGAGGTTGCCCTTGAAGGTGATTGAACTTGGACGCATGTTTTGTCTCAAAGTGTCGCTTTATATTGTATTCTTTTAATACTGACAATGACTCACGACAAACTAAACACACTGGCTTATCGTCAATCTCCACAAAAAAGTACAAATTGGTCCACCTTTGATTAAAAAGCCGGGAACATTCACTTGTTTTATGCTTTTTACTTGTAGACGCCATGGCAAAGCAGATGAACCTAAACAATGATCCCACTGTTCACGACTGAGTGACTGTAGAATAAAATCTGCTTCTATTTATAGCTGACTATAGAAAAAATAAGTAATAAAGACTCAATGAAGTATACACTCCAGCCCGTGTGTGCTTGTAGGACAGATTTGTATGAGAAGTACTCCTCAGATCCCTGTGAGCTTGCCTTTAAAATTCCCCTGTCACCAGCTCACAATGGAAGCTGCCATTTTGAAGCATGAAACAAAATCCAACTCAACACTAGTTCTTTGGTATGGAGGCTTCTGGCGTGTAGCTTTATGTCAAGCTAAAAACAATCAATAAAGAAATGTAAGCATATATAAAATAATTCTGATAGGTTACTGGGGCATATAGCATGGGTACAGCCACAGAATACATTCTATAGATGGGACAATATATATATATATATATATATATATATCCAAAATGAGGCACTCAAGGAGACATACAGCAGATAAAAACACTGTATTTCAAGATGTAGGTCTAACCTAACGTTTTCAGGGTCTCCCCCTTCCTCAGGACCTCAATACAGACCACAACAGACACACACACAAATCCAATTTAAATACCCCCCGCACACTGACTTACCCGCCACCTTGATTCCTGCTTGCGTCACCTGCCTGTACAGCTGGAAACATCACGTGTCTCTGTCATTACAGAGCTGGTAACCAGGGAAAACGCATAGCATGCGTTCCACCAGGGATCCAACTTCCGAGTTCGAGAGACCAGCCACGGAGTTCCGCTCTGACGGCTGACAATCGCTGGGGACAATATAGGTGGGGGCTATAATATAAACAAAACACCAATGAAAATAGTTACAGAAATAATAAAAAGAGCATAGATAGCAGTAGTTAATACAGAGAAATACCAACCGAGATTAACTGAACACTTTTTGCCAGACTGATAACATTGTCAATATTCACCAGACCCATCGATGGTGTTACTCCTACACCTTAGTCATGGGTGAGTGAGTAAGTAAAGTGTAGGAGTAACACCGAAACAGCTGTCGGGTGTGCTGTGAATCTGTTTGGCATTATGATCGGACCTTTCTTATGATGACACTTGTGGCTAAGTACCCCTTCTACATTTTGAATATTCTATCTACCGGTCTATGCCTGTTTTTATGCACATATAAATGTACTTTTGTGCTACTAAAATACTTTTGCATGATAAATGGATGTTTGCTGGCCTTTTTTTAAATATATATATACACACACACAATGTATCATAGGTGGTAGAAACACATCTCAGAAATCACAGCCCCCATTATTCCCATCCCCACCCCCATACACAGACATTACATCTGCCATTGTCATTCCCACCCCAGCACCCACCACATATACAGGAATCACAGCCCCCATTATTCCCAACCCCACCCCCATACAGACATTAAATCTGCCATTATCATTCTCTCCCCAGCTCCACCACCACATAGGGCCTATAATCCATATATAGTCCAGAATAGGACTGGACTTATATGGCTGTACCACTGGACTTATTCGGCTATATCACTGGACTGGACTTATATGGCAGTACCACTGGACTTATACGGCTGTACCACTGAACTTATACGGCTGTATCAATGGACTGGACTTATACGGCAGTACCACTGGACTTATATGGCTGTACCACTGGACTTATACGGCTGTATCAATGGACTGGACTTATACGGCAGTACCACTGGACTTATACGGCTGTACCACTGAACTTATACGGCTGTATCAATGGACTGGACTTATACGGCAGTACCACTGGACTTATACGGCTGTATCACTGAACTGGACTCATACGGCAGTATCACTGGACTGGTGGGTATAATGTGGGCATGCTTTCACAATATTGCTGCTGTCTGTCTGTGATGGGGGGAGGGAGGGTATGATAGCGCCTATGTCATTATTTTTTTTTGTGTTCATATGTGCGCTGCGGGCGGGCGCGTCGGCGGGCCATGGAAACCATAGCAGCGGGCCACCTGTGGCCCGCGGGCCACGGGTTGAAGACCCCTGCACTAGAGGATACTTTCTTCCTTGCCTGGATAAGCAAATCGAGGACCTGCCCGGACAGACCTCTATTTCTTAATAGCTGCCGCTCAATTTCCACGCCGTCAAATGAAGCCGTTGCAGATTCAGATGCAACAATGGCCCCTGATGCAGCAACTCCTTCTTCAACGGCAACCTCAAAGGACCCTGCACTGCCATCCTGAGCACTGAAGGAAACCAACCCCTCTTCGGCCAGTAGGGAAGCACCACACTTAATGCTTTGTCCACTTTCTCTATCGACTCTCCGCACACCAGCAAGTCGTCAAGGTATGACCATATTGCTACTTTTTGACCTCTGATCACAGCAATGAGCGACATCAGAACTTTGGTGAACACCCTTGGAGATGACTTTAGGCTGAAAGGAAGGCAAGTGAACTGAAAGTGTTTGCCGAGGACACAAAGCCTTAGATATTTCCTGTGCTGCCTGCAAATTGGAACGTGGAAGTAAGCGTCCTTTAGGTCTACCGAAGCCAAAAAGTCTCTCTCTCTCACCCCTAACAGGATAGACTTTAGGGTCTCCATACGGAACTTTATTGTTTCTATATACTCGTTGAGCTGTCTGAGATCTAAGATGGTTCTGAACTCGCCGGAAGGTTTTCTCACCAGAAACAGTATCGAATAGAAACCTCTGTTTCTTTCCAAAAACGGAACAGTCTCTACAGCTTTCGCTCCGATCAGTTTCCTTAAACTGTCTTTCATAGCTTTTAACTCCAGATTTGTAGTTGGTGTCTCTGAAACTAGAAATTTGTCCAACACGGGAATTTTTGAGAATTCTATCCGGTATCCCTGGGATACGACATCTATTACCCACGTATCCTGAATAGACTCTATCCAACAGCCGGCAAACTCCTGAAGTCTGCCACCCACTGGAAAAGATACCGGAACCTTGTGACAGTCATGCCCTTAGACCACCTCTCCTGTAGGCCTGCCGAAAGGACTGCCTATTGTTACCTGAGGAGTACCTTCCTGAATAAAAGCGACCTGGTCGATATCCTCTTGCCTCCTTAAACTGCTGCTTAGAGGACGGTATTGGAAATCTATTCCTCCTGTCCTGAGGAAGTTTTGCAGATTTTCCTCCAGACATTTTCTGTATTATGGCTTCTAATTTATTTCCAAACAGCAAAGACCCTTCATATGGCAGGGACACCAACCTATTCTTGGAGTGCATATCTGCCGACCAAGAACGCAGCCACAAAGCTCTTCTTGCCATCACACCTGCTGCCATAGACTTTGCAGCAAAATCCAGAGCATCTAACGAGGCCTCACAGAGATACTCGATCCCTTTGAACATTACGGCCAGACTTCTTTGCAGATACTGCCTCGAAACACCTCCTTCTATATCAGTCGCCAATACTGACCCCCAGACTCTCAACGCTCTAGCAACAGATGCTACCGCCACACCGGATTTTAGTGATATTGCTGAGGACATATGCAATTTCTTTAACGCACTCTCCATGCGTTTATCCATACCATCTTTTAAGACTGCGCCATCTTCTAACACAATGGTGGTTTTTGATACCATCTCTGCGACTGCAGCATCAACTTTAGGGATTGCACACCAATTAGTAAACTGCTCATCTTCCACTGGGAACATACGATCAAGCCTTTTAGTATTACCCAGCTTTTTATCAATGCTTTTCCACTCCTTACTCACAACATCTTTTAATGCTTTATGGACTGGAAAGACCCTGTTCTTTTTGGTTTTATCACAGAACAGAATATCCTCATCATTACATTCCTCTTCAGGCATCTTATAATTCATAGTCTTAAAGATATCTTTCAGAAGACTATCCACCAGCTCCAAATTAAACTTTCTCTCCTCTTCCTGCTCGTCCACCGACTCAGCACTAGAAGCAGCCAGATAATCATCATAAGCAAAATCCTGAGAACCTGACTCATCCACTAAATCAATTCTATCAAAAGACCTATCCCTTTTATTCCCTTGGAATTCCGAGAGCTGCTCTTTGGTAACAAAAGACTCCTTCATCCATCTCATTAAATCTCTTATTTGCTTGGACTGCACAGTCTCCTGAGATTCACTCTGTATACATTCCTCACAGAATTTAACATTTTCAGCAGCTGAAAAGATTTTGTCACAAGCTGCACACTGCATGTCCTTATGCCTTTTTCTTACATAACCTCTTCTTAGGTGGAGACACACTAAAACAACAAAATAAAACACCTTACAACCTATCCTAAACTACCACATGGTAACAGAACAAACAATAAACAATAAATAACAACCAGCCCTCTATGAGGACTTACCTCTTTAGGGCACTGACCGGCTTTTGGGGAGAAGGCTCTCTTTCCATTCTGCTGGTAAGCTTAGAAAACCAGCCCAGCAATTATAGGAGCTTCCTAACTCCTGTGTGCAGCGCCATTAATTCAAATTTCTATGCCTTATAAAAGGCTATGGCGTCCGTGCAGCCCGCCCCCCATAATCAGCTGGGACGGGTGCCAACAGCACTTCCGCCAGCCAGCCTTTTACTGCATCCCCCCAGCACTTCCGCCCACCGCCGCACTTTCCCTTCAGTGCCAGGACCTTCCGGAGGAAGTCGCGTACATCCCCTTCAGCAGACGGACCTCCGGCCGGAAACTGCACAGATGCCCTTCAGAAGAGGTACTCCTCACTGAAAGGCCCCATACACACAGCAGAGCGGCGGCCACAGCAGCGGAAAACGGCAAGAGGGGGACCCACAGCAAAGAGCTGACAGGAGGACACCTTAAGCTGGACATATGGGGACTTACTTGACCGCCCCTTAGCACACCTAGCCAAACACCCAGGGAGCCACCCTCTTCTAGCACTGCTACCAGGAGACGTATCAGCTAGGAACAACCTGAGGTAAGCCCTGAAAAATAAAATTATTTAAATAGAAAAAATAATACAGGAACTCCTCCTGCCAAGCTAGGAGACAGGAAAAAAGACAAAGTAGGAAGGGGTGGAGTGGATTAAGAAAACTCCCTGTCTAAAGTTAGGAATAGGGATACAATCCCAGTAGTTATGGCTGCCATGAAGTAGCGTAGAAGAAACAGGATTTTTCTGAGATCACAATCCCATTGTGAAAGGATCTTATACATTTGATAAATAAAACCTGTGTTTAAATCCCTTTTATATTTCTCTTGCTTATATCAATTATTGCTCTACCTATATACCCATACATAGGTAGTGCTGGTATATAAATTATTTTATATCTTTCATTCATTTTTTGTCTTTCCAGGCTGACAATCAATTGCCTTATGTCATGCCTATTGACAAATCTATCTTAAATAAAAATAATAAGTTATGTTTTAATTTATTCATGAAACAAAGAAAAAATGAGTGCACCACACATTAAGGCTTCTTTATATATAAGCCCACTAGCTGTTTCTTCTAAACCCCCTAACCAGTCATTGCAATTTGCTTAATGGCGCACCTCCAACCAGATTAGCTAATCTTTGGTATTAACACTTTCGGATTATTCCCTCTATCGGTTGGTTCATACATAGAACGATCATAAAACAATTATCATTTGGGTCTGTGCATAGTCCCTTAGACTTAACGTCTTCCCTGGAAATACTTGTGGATGGAGCCCTTCATTCGCTTTGCCAGGATTCAAGGGGGGTCAATATGTTGAAATCAGAGCACTACATTTTGGCCACCGTGCTTGATCCTAGGCTTAAAGCCTACGTTGTATCTCTCTTTCCGGACACAAGTCTGCAGAGGTGGAAAGACCTGCTGGTGAGAAAATGGTCAACTCAAGCGGAACGTGACCAGTCAACAGATCCTCCTTCATTTTCTCTAGCAACTGGGGCTGCGAGGAAAAGGATAACATTTCCGAGCCCACCCGCTGGACACAAAGTAATAATACAAGTGACACATTAACAGGAAATTGTTTCTGTCACCATAGCGACAATTATCTGGAAATAAGATAACACACTGACACATAAAAAGACTCAACGAAAATCTTTTGTTTTTAAACAACTTTATTTCATATCTTTAATACACAGATTTTTCTCTATATTTTAAACTTAAAAAATACTTTACTCTGCACAACATGGATAAAATATCCTTTACATCACAGAAACAATTCAAGTTACATTATAGCATTGCAGGTAAGTAAAACAGATACATATCAGGAGAGCCAAAACTCTATGGGGGTCATTCAGACCCAGCCGCAATAGCGGGCCACAGCAGTTTGCTGGTGGTGACAAAATGCACATGTGCAGCGGCCGCGCAGACACACATTGCGGTTGCATCCCTGAGGGGTGAATGCGGGCGGGCCGGGACCATTTTCCAGGGGCTGCGTGATGTCACATCTGCGTTCATCTCTGATTAACCCCCTATAAGCTTCCAGATTGCACCTCATATCTCATCTTTTCCAAGTTACTACAAATGATATGAGATCGGTAGCAGCACTACTTTCAGGATTATTACACAGAACACACATAAAGGCTGACACAGCAAATAACAGTGACACATACAAGGGATTAATTAGAAATAAGGAAGCATGATCATCATTAAGTCTAATAGTAAACTGATTCTGTGCGGGACCCATACACCTCTTTACTGCTTCCAGCATCCCATGGTACTGCACTGTGGCCATCCACCCTGTCTCCCCCCTCTACTGCCACACAGCCGGTCTCCCTCCTACTACTGCCACCACCCTGTCTCCCCCCACTACTGCCACCCGCTGTCTCCCCCGCTACTGCCACCCACCCTGTCTCCCCCACTAATGCCACCCGCCCTTTTTCCGTCCACCACCCTGTTTTCCCCCACTACTGCCACCACGTCTCCTTCCACTACTGCCACCCACCCTGTCTCCCCCCCACTACTGCCACCGCCACTGCCCGTCTACCCCCACAACTGCCAACCGCCTTGTCTCCCCCCACTACTGCCACCGTTCTGTCTACAATACTGCCACGTCTCCAACTACTGTCACTGCACTGTCTTCCCCCATTACTGCCCCCACTACTGTCACCACCCCATCTCCCCCCACTACTGCCACATCTCCCAACTGTCACCACCCCACCCCCTTCACTTCTGCCACCACCCTGTCTCCCCCACTACTGCCACCACCTTGTCTCCCCTCTGACAACTCAGTGCTGCTTGAGGACAAGATTCTCACAGACATTGCCTCCGGCAGCCCCCACTAGAGCACTAGTGCCACCACCCTGTCTCCCCCTCTGACATCTCAGCACTGCTTGAGGATTCTTAGTACTGCTGGTAACAGTCCTTCATCTGCAGGTGGAAGTTAGAAAGCAGGGCAGTAAGGAGGCAGAAGCTGCTTCTGGTACCATGGACCCTGGTCATGGTGGGCTGAGTCAGTAAGATTATGTAATAGTCACCATCTTACAGGCAGCCGGTGAAGGGAGCAGAGAATGGGTGTTATGTGGCAGGAACGGTCTGGTTAGGTAACAGCCTGGCTGCTGCATTCTGTACAAGCTACAAGCGGTGCAATTATTTTGCTGGGAGACCCAGGTAGGGGACATTACAGTAGTCTATGTGTGATGATACAAGTACATGTATGACTGTAGGTAGATCTTCTGAGAGAATTACGTGCTGGAGTCTGGCTATGTTCCTCAGATGAGGATCTAATTGTGGCAGATACTGATGTTTAAGTGTCACTCCACCATCCCGGACACCCAGATTCCGCAAATTATCAGCATTCTGTAACTCTGAACCCCCAAGCCCGGTTGGTTTGGAAAGCTGAGCTGTAGCCCTGCCCTTTGTTGGTGAGCTTCTACCATAAATGCCTGTTTCACCAGGACTGAATCACAGCCAACTGGCATCACCCACACCTGGAGCTCAGCTAGACAACCATTTAGGATTGGGACTGGGTTCTCAGTACCTGGAGCAAAAGACAGGTCATCTGCATAGCAGTGGTAGATGATGGCAGGACATCTGATTATTTCACCCAGTGGTAACATGTATATTGCAAAAACATAGGAGAGAGGATAAGAAACTTGAAGAACAACGCATGGCAATGAGTATACTTCAGAAGATTAAAATGGTTCCTCATCTGAGTGATGTCTACTGTGTGCAACAAGAGCTGATTTATTTCTCAGAGTATGAAAATGACCTCTCACCTGTGTGACTTTGCTGATGTCTAACAAGATTTGATTTTTGTGTATAACATTTCCCACACTCAAAACATGGAAATGGCCTCTCACCTGTGTGACTTCGCTGATGTGTAACAAGTTGTGATTTCCGTGTAAAACATTTCCCACACTCAGAACATGGAAATGGCCTCTCACCTGTATGACTTCGCTGATGTGTAACAAGTTGTGATTTCCGTGTAAAACATTTCCCACACTCAGAACATGTAAATGGCTTCTCACCTGTGTGACTTCTGTTATGTTTAACAAGATGTGATTTGTGTGAAAAACATTTTCCACACTCAGAACATGGAAATGGCCTCTCACCTGTGTGACTTTGCTGATGTCTAACAAGATCTGATTTCTGTGTAAAACATTTCCTGCACCCAGAGCAAGAAAACCACTTCTCACCTGTGTGACTTCTCTGGTGTATAACAAGAGCTGATTTGTTTGCAAAACATTTCCCACACTCAGAACATGGAAATGGCCTCTCACCTGTGTGACTTCGCTGATGTATAACAAGATGTGATTTGTGTGTAAAACATTTCCCACACTCAGAGCAAGAAAATGGCTTCTCACCTGTGTGACTTTTCTGATGTGTAACAAGATTTAATTTCAGTGTAAAACATTTCCCACACTCAGAACATGGAAATGGCATCTCACCTGTGTGACTTTGCTGATGTTTAACAAGATTTGATTTCCGTGTAAAACATTTCCCACACTCAGAACATGGAAATGGCCTCTCACCTGTGTGACTTCGCTGATGTGGAACAAGTTGTGATTTCCATGTAAAACATTTCCCACACTCAGAACATGGAAACGGCCTCTCACCTGTGTGACTTTTCTGATGTGTAACAAGATTTAATTTCAGTGTAAAACATTTCCCACACTCAGAACATGGAAATGGCATCTCACCTGTGTGACTTTGCTGATGTTTAACAAGATTTGATTTCCGTGTAAAACATTTCCCACACTCAGAACATGGAAATGGCCTCTCACCTGTGTGACTTCGCTGATGTGTAACAAGTTGTGATTTCTGTGTAAAACATTTCTCACACTCAGAACATGGAAATGGCCTCTCACCTGTGTGACTTTGCTGATGGGTAACAAGTTGTGAGTTCTGTGTAAAACATTTCCCACACTCAGAGCAAGAAAATGGTTTCTCACCTGTGTGACTTCTGTTATGTACAACAAGATGTGATTTCAGTGTAAAACATTTCCCACACTCAGAGCAAGAAAATGGTTTCTCACCTGTGTGTCTTCTGTTATGTACAACAAGATGTGATTTCAGTGTAAAACATTTCCCACACTCAGAACATGGAAATGGTTTCTCACCTGTGTGACTTCGCTGATGTACAACAAGATGTGATTTCAGTGTAAAACATTTCCCACACTCAGAACATATCAGTGGCATTTCACCTGCCTTACCTGTGTGTGGGTTAATAGGCTTTGTGTTCTGTGTAAAACATTTGGCATCTATAGAACACGGAAACACTGTATCTACTGTCAGAGCTGTAACAGTTGCACCAATATCAGAGTGATCAGGAGAACATTTCCCAGGATCAGGGGGATCAGCTGATAGAGCTGGATGTATAATTGGGGTAATGGGGTTATCTCCTGGAGTATCCGGTCTACTGTCATTATCTTTTATGTCACAATCCGGGGATAACATTAGATGTCCTTCTGAGATATTCCTGCTTGTGTGTCCATCTGCTGGAAATAAAACACATTATGGAAATGTGAAATTTTCTGTAACAATATTAATCTTGTAAACAATAGGAGAAGACGACTCTCTGGGACACTTATTAGTAAATGTGTGTGTATAATAAAACATAACTTTTAATGAAGGCTTTATAATATTGTGTCTCAGACTATCATTGTGTCCACCCTCCTGAGAACATCACAATAACAAATGTAATATTATAAGAAGACTTAGATGTATCTCTCTCTTGTACTGTTAACTAACCATGAAGTATAAATGGAGATGTAGTCACTCGCCAAGTCCTACGTCAGCACCAATGTAAAACAATGGATGGGGAACATATCGTATGAATTGGAGATTCTAGATGAACAATAACATCAGTCATATGAGCTGATGGATCAGAGAAATGTCTAACGTTACTACTGGAAGCATTGGTAAGGTAGCATTCCTTTATGTGTGTGCTCATACGCTGGTAAGCCTGTACATGTGTTACTCACCCTTATATAACGTATATTGCTACAGCAGAGTAGGTGTGGCACAAGGTACTTTACATGCAATACACCATATGATACCCCTGCAATCATCATAATCATCTGCTAGGTTATAATCAACTTTATTTTACGTCCTAGAGGATGCTGGGGTCCATTTAGTACCATGGGGTATAGACGGGTCCTTTGGGAGCCACTGGCACTTTAAGAGTTTAATAGAATAGGCTGGCCCCTCCCTCTATGCCCCTCCTACCAGACTCAGTTTAGAAAATGTGCACGGAGGAGCCGGTCACAGCTAGGGGAGCTCCCAGGAGTTTTCTTAGTTTTTTATTTTCTAGAGTTAGTTAGGTTACAGGAAGGCTGCTGGCCACAGAATCCCTGCTTCGTGGGACTTAGGGAGGGGGAAGGAACCAACGTCTTGAAGAGTTAATGGTTCTCTACTCCACTGACAGGACACTGAGCTCCTAAGGGTGCTGATCACAAGCCCACGGGTGACTACTCACTCCCGCAGTACGGCTGCCACCCCCTAACAAAGCCAGAAGAAAGTGTTGAGTACAGCGTCGGCGACCCGGTTTGCGGGTCGCCGGCGGGTATGGCGGCATAAGGGTGGGAGCGCAGCTCTGACAGGCTGCGCTCCAGGAAGGCTCAGCAACACACAGTGTAGGCGCTTTGAGGGGCATCCTGAGCCAGCGCGGATAAACCCTACACTGGTCACACAGCTAACAGGGGCTAATCCTCCTGTTATCACTAAAATCCTCAGGCCAGTATAAACAATTAGTGCGGGAAGCCGCGCGCCATTACAAGGGGCGGGGCTTCCTCTCAGAGTGGATCCAGCACTCACCAGCGCCATTTTCTCCCTGCAGATCATAGGAACTAGGACACTGACAGGGAGCGCTGCCCTCCCTATTAAGGTTAGTTAGTCAGCGCCGGGCTTTTATCATAATAACTGTCTACAGGGGCGCTGTGTGGCTGGCTCCTTATACTCTGTGACTCTCTGAAGGTACTCTGGGGGAAACTGTGTCTGACATTTTCCTGTGTGTGTGTGTGTGTGTGTGTGTGTGTGTGTGTGTGTGTGTGTGTGTGTGTGTAAGTGTATATCCACATTGCCATGTCTAAGGACTCTGTGTCCTATGCTGCAGAGTGTGTATCTTCTCCTGAGGAGTCTATTCCATGTACTCCGGACTGCAATGTGTTGTCTCAGCCTTCTGAATCCAAACCCCCATGGGTGGATTCTTTAAGGGGAATGATATCCCAGATTTCAACAAGGATGTCACATACAGAGAAAGAGACGCAGGTTTTTGAGACAATCTGTAGTGGATTTGAAGTATTCAGCTCCCACTACTTCATCTAAAACCCCCCCTACATACCCCAAAAAACGTACACTTGCCCAGATAATGCAAGCTGTCACTGATACCGACTCTGATACAGGGTACGGTGATGGCGATATGCAGGGGGGGATGCATCCATTGCTAAAGGGGTGCAGCTAATGATTGAAGCCATTAGGGATGTTTTGCATATTTCTGGGAAGGTTCAGGAACAAGTAGAGGAATCTTAGATTACAGTAAATAAGAAATCCTCGCTGACCTTTCCTGATTCTAAGGAGTTAAACTCCTTGTTTGAAAAATCCTGGGAAAACCCAGAGAAAAAATTCCAGATCTCTAAAAGAATTCTCATTGCTTTCCCTTTCCCTGAAGAGGATAGGAAGAAGTGGGAAAACCCACCTACAGCAGACACTTCTGTATCTAGGCTGTCTAAAAAATAAGAATTTACTCACCGGTAATTCTATTTCTTGTAGTCCGTAGTGGATGCTGGGAACTCCGTAAGGACCATGGGGAACAGCGGGCCCCGAAGGAGGCTGGGCACTCTAGAAAGATCTTAGACTACCTGGTGTGCACTGGCCCCTCCCCCTATGACCCTCCTCCAAGCCTCAGTTAGGATACTGTGCCCGGACGAGCGTACACAATAAGGAAGGATTTTGAATCCCGGGTAAGACTCATACCAGCCACACCAATCACACCGTACAACTCGTGATATGAAAACCAGTTAACAGTATGAAACAACAGAGCCTCTCAACAGATGGCTCAACAATAACCCGATTTAGTTAACAATAACTATTTACAAGTATTGCAGATAAACCGCACTTGGGATGGGCGCCCAGCATCCACTACGGACTACGAGAAATAGAATTACCGGTGAGTAAATTCTTATTTTCTCTGACGTCCTAGTGGATGCTGGGAACTCCGTAAGGACCATGGGGATTATACCAAAGCTCCCAAACGGGCGGGAGAGTGCGGATGACTCTGCAGCACCGAATGAGAGAACTCCAGGTCCTCCTCAGCCAGGGTATCAAATTTATAGAATTTTGTAAACGTGTTTGCCCCTGACCAAGTAGCTGCTCGGCAAAGTTGTGAAGCCAAGACCCCTCGGGCAGCCGCCCAAGATGAGCCCACCTTCCTTGTGGAATGGGCATTAACAGATTTTGGCTGTGGCAGGCCTGCCACAGAATGCGCAAGCTGAGTTGTACTACAAATCCAACGAGCAATAGTCTGCTTAGAAGCAGGAGCACCCAGCTTGTTGGGCGCATATAGGATAAACAACGAGTCAGATTTTCTGACTCCAGCCGTTCTGGAAACATAAATTTTCAGGGCCCTGACCACGTCCAACAACTTGGAGTCCTCCAAGTCCTTAGTAGCCGCAGGCACCACAATAGGCTGATTCAGGTGAAACGCTGACACCACCTTAGGTAGAAACTGGGGACGAGTCCTCAATTCTGCCCTATCCATATGGAAAATCAGATGGGGGCTTTTACAAGACAAAGCAGCCAATTCTGATACTCGCCTGGCGGAAGCCAAGGCCAATAACATAACCACTTTCCACGTGAGATATTTCAGATCCACGGTTTTTAGGGGTTCAAACCAATGTGATTTTAAGAAACTCAACACCACGTTGAGGTCACAAGGTGCCACGGGAGGCACAAACGGGGGCTGAATATGCAGCACTCCCTTTACAAATGTCTGAACTTCAAGTACTGAAGCTAGTTCTTTCTGAAAGAAAATCGACAGAGCCGAGATCTGTACCTTAATGGAGCCCAGTTTTAGGCCCATATTCACTCCTGTTTGCAGGAAATGCAGAAATCGACCTAGTTGAAATTCCTCTGTTGGGGCCTTTTTGGCCTCACACCATGCAACATATTTCCGCCATATGCGGTGATAATGATTTGCTGTAACTTCTTTCCTGGATTTAATAAGCGTAGGAATGACTTCCTCTGGAATGCCCTTTTCCTCCAGGATCCGGTTTTCAGCCGCCATGCCGTTAAACGCAGCCGCGGTAAGTCTTGGAACAGACAGGGCCCCTGCTGTAGCAGGTCTTGTCTGAGTGGCAGAGGCCACGGGTCCTCTGAGATCATCTCTTGAAGTTCTGGGTACCACGCTCTTCTTGGCCAATCCGGAACCACGAGAATTGTGTTTACTCCTCGCTTTCTTATTATTCTCAATACCTTTGGTATGAGCGGCAGAGGAGGGAACACATAAACTGACTGGTACACCCACGGTTTTACCAGAGCATCCACCGCTATCGCCTGAGGGTCTCTTGACCTGGCGCAATACCTCTCTAGTTTTTTGTTTAGACGGGACGCCATCATGTCCACCTGTGGACGACCCCACTGATTTGTAATCATTTGGAAGACTTCTGGATGAAGTCCCCACTCTCCCGGGTGGAGGTCGTGCCTGCTGAGAGTCTGCTTCCCAGTTGTCTACACCCGGAATGAACACTGCTGACAGTGCTAGTACATGATTTTCTGCCCATCGGAGAATTCTTGTGGCTTCTGCCATTGCCATCCTGCTTCTTGTGCCGCCCTGTCGATTCACATGGGCGACTGCCGTGATGTTGTCTGACTGGATCAGCACCGGCTGATTTAGGAGCAGGGATTTTGCTTGACTTAGAGCATTGTAGATGGCCCTTAGCTCCAGAATATTTATGTGAAGAGAAGTCTCCTGACTTAACCATAGTCCTTGGAAGTTTCTTCCCTTTGTGACTGCCCCCCAGCCTCGCAGGCTGGCATCCGTGGTCACCAGGACCCAGTCCTGTATGCCAAATCTGCGGCCCTCCAGAAGATGAGCACTCTGCAGCCACCATAGAAGAGACACCCTTGTTCTTGGAGACAGGGTTATCAAGCGATGCATCTGAAGATGCGATCCGGACCACATGTCCAACAGATCCCACTGGAAAATTCTGGCATGGAACCTGCCGAATGGAATTGCTTCGTAAGAAGCTACCATCTTTCCCAGGACCCGCGTGCAGTGATGCACCGATACCTGTTTTGGTTTCAGGAGGTCTCTGACTAGAGAAGACAACTCCCTGGCTTTCTCCTCCGGGAGAAACACTTTTTTCTGGGCTGTGTCCAGAATCATCCCCAGGAACATTAGACGTGTCGTCGGAACCAGCTGTGACTTTGGAATATTCAGAATCCAGTCGTGCTGGCGCAGCACTTCCTGAGATAGTGCTACTCCCACCAACAACTGTTCCTTGGACCGTGCCTTTATTAGGAGATCGTCCAAGTACGGGATAATTAAAACTCCCTTTCTTCGAAGGAGTATCATCATTTCCGCCATAACCTTGGTAAAAACCCTTGGTGCCGTGGAGAGTCCAAACGGCAACGTCTGGAATTGGTAATGGCAGTCCTGTACCACAAATCTGAGGTACTCCTGGTGAGGATGGTAAATGGGGACATGCAGGTAAGCATCCTTGATGTCCAGGGAAACCATGTAATCCCCCTCGTCCAGGCTCGCAATAACCGCCCTGAGCGATTCCATCTTGAACTTGAATTATCACCTGCTGGGAATACAGCTTGTGAATTGCCGCTAGCACCGCCTCCCTGTCTGAGGGAGCAATCGGCAAGGCAGATTTTAGGAACCGGTGGGGTGGAGCCGCCTCGAATTCCAGCTTGTACCCCTGAGATACTACTTGAAGGATCCAGGGATCCACTTGTGAGCGAGCCCACTGATCGCTGAAATTTTTAAAACGGGCCCCCACCGTACCTGGCTCCGCCTGTGGAGCCCCACTGTCATGCGGCGGACTTAGCAGAAGAAGCGGGGGAGGACTTTTGCTCCTGGGAACCTGCTGCTTGTTGCAGCCTTTTTCCACGCTTGCTTTTCTGTGTCCGAAAGGACTGAACCTGATAAAATGGCGCCTTCTTAGGCTGTGAGGGGACATGGGGTAGAAATGCTGACTTCCCAGACGTTGCTGTGGAAACTAGGTCGGAGAGACCATCCCCAAATAATTCCTCCCCCTTATAAGGCAAAACTTCCATGTGCCTTTTGGAATCTGCATCTCCTGTCCACTGGCGAGTCCATAAGCCTCTCCTAGCAGAAATGGACAATGCACTTACTTTAGATGCCAGCCGGCAGATTTCCCTCTGTGCATCTCTCATATACAAGACTGAATCTTTGATATGGTCAATTGTTAGCAGAATCGTGTCTCTGTCTAGTGTGTCAATATTTTCTGACAATTTATCTGACCACGCAGCTGCAGCGCTGCACATCCATGCTGACGCAATAGCTGGTCTAAGTATAATGCCTGAGTGTGTGTAAACAGACTTCAGGATCGCCTCCTGCTTTCTATCAGCAGGCTCCTTAAGGGCTGCCGTATCCTGTGACGGTAGTGCCACCTTTTTAGACAAACGTGTGAGCGCTTTATCCACCCTAGGGGGTGTTTCCCAGCGTAACCTATCCTCTGGCGGGAAAGGGAACGCCATTAGTAGCTTTTTAGAAATTGCTAATTTTTTTATCAGGGGAAAGCCACGCTTCCTCACACACCTCATTTAATTCATCTGAAGGGGGAAAAACTACGGGTAGTTTTTTTCTCCCCAAACATAATACCCTTTTTTGTGGTACCTGGATGTAAATCAGAAATGTTTAGCACCTCTTTCATTGCTTCAATCATGCAGTGAATGGTCCTGACGGGCATTAGATTCGACTCATCCTCGTCGACACTGGTGTCAGTATCAGTGTCGACATCTACGTTTGCCACTTGAGATAGCGGGCGTTTTAGAGCCCCTGATGCCCCTTGAGACACCTGGACAGGCACGAGCTGAAGACTCGGCTGTCCCACAGTTGGCATGTCGTCAAATTTTTTATGTAAAGAGTCTATACGTGCACTCATTTCTTTCCATAAGCTCATCCACTCAGGTGTCTGCCCCCCTGCTAAAGGCATCTGCTCCGCCTCCACATCATTATCCTCATCAAACATGTCGACACAGCCGTACCGACACACCCCACACACACAGGGAATGCTCAAACAGAGGACAGGACCCACAAAAGCCCTTTGGAGGGACAGAGTAAGAGTATGCCAGCACACACCAGAGCGCTATATATATACAGGGACTAACTGAGTTATGTCCCTAATAGCTGCTTTTCAATAAAATATAATATATATACTGCCAAATTTAATGCCCCCCCCTCTCTTTTCCCTCTTACTGTACTGTAGACTGCAGGGGAGAGCCAGGGAGCTTCCTTCCAGCGGAGCTGTGAGGGAAAAATGGCGCCAGTGTGCTGAGGAGATAAACTCCGCCCCTTTTTTCGCGGCCTATTCTCCCGCTTTTTATGGATTTCTGGCAGGGGTATTTACCTCATATATAGCCCCTGGGGCTATATATTGAGGTATTTTAGCCAGCCAAGGTGTTTTTATTGCTGCCTCAGGGCGCCCCCCCCCCCAGCGCCCTGCACCCTCAGTGACCGGAGTGTGAAGTGTGAGAGGAGCAATGGCGCACAGCTGCAGTGCTGTGCGCTACCTTGGTGAAGACTGAGTCTTCATGCCGCAGATTTTCCTGGACCAACTTCTTGCTTCTGGCTCTGTAAGGGGGACGGCGGCGTGGGCTCCGGGACCGAACACCAAGGCTGGGCCTGCGGTCGATCCCTCTGGAGCTAATGGTGTCCAGTAGCCTAAGAAGCCCAATCCGGCTGCAAGCAGGCGAGTTCGCTTCTTCTCCCCTTAGTCCCTCGCTGCAGTGAGCCTGTTGCCAGCAGGTCTCACTGAAAATAAAAAAATCTAAGACTATTACTTTCTAAGAGCTCAGGAGAGCCCCTAGTGTGCATCCAAACTCGGCCGGGCACGAAATCTGAGGCTTGGAGGGGGGTCATGGTGGGAGGAGCCAGTGCACACCAGGTAGTCTAAGATCTTTCTAGAGTGCCCAGCCTCCTTCGGGGCCCGCTGTTCCCCATGGTCCTTACGGAGTTCCCAGCATCCACTAGGACGTCAGAGAAAGGTGGTTTTACCTGTCCCTGGTTCAATCGCCATAAAGTAGCCGGCTGACCGCAAGATTAAGACTACGCTCAAATCACTATACACTGCTAAAAGCATGGCTTTAAGGCCCACTATTGCTTGCGCATGGATTTCTAAAGCCATAGTAAAGTGGTCAGGCACCTTACTAGAGAACTTAGATACTATGGATAGGAGTGACATTGACTTGTTTTTTCGGCACATACAGGATTCTGCAGGTTTCATGGTGGAGGCCATGAAGGACATTGGCCTGCTACTTCCATGGCTGTCTCGGCACGCAGAGGACTCAGGATACGCCAATGGACTGCAGATGCAGTATCCAAGAAAAGTGTGGAGAACCTGCCATTCAAGGTCAGGCACTATTTGTTATGATTCCCGTACTCCAGACCAGAAGAGATCTTATGGCAGAGGTCTGAGTACTGGGAAGATATGCTGGTTGTGGGAGCAGGAGAGCCTAGTAACCCCTGGCGCCCTAACTCCGTTGTCTCGCCCGTGTTATCAGAAATCCCTTGCGAGACTATGGTTGCTTGAGCCCATGGCAGCCGCGTTCGAGGGGCGGATTATGTCTGCCCAACCCCGATGCCCCCGCAGGTCTTAATGGGAGACAAAGGGAAATCCGAGACAGGGTGATAACAAGGGGCCCTCTGACTAAGCAACCAGGCCAGGGGTTACAAGCTAACTAACTTTAACCAAAGGTATGTGCGGACTAGCCGCCAGGGAAAAGGACAACCAAAGAACCACTGATCCGTTACTCCTATCCAGCACCGCTGGATACCAGAGTGGATCTGTGGGAGCGGAATCCTCCGCAAAAGCTCCAGAACACAAATAAACTAAATAATAAACAGTAAGCGGACAAGCCGCAACACACGGCTGAGCCGCGACTCACGAACACCACAGGATGTTAAAGGTGCTCGGTCAGACTCCAGGAATAGATGGCAAACTTCCGAGTACAGGATCTCTGAGGACAGGAACAACCGGATAGAGCAGGACTGGAAACTCTCTGTAGCAGACACAGGCAAACAGGAAGCTATCACCGGCGTCTGTAAGAAGTCCTGAGGGTGCCTTTATTCAGGAACCCTCCAATCAAGATCCAGACAGGGTAATCAATGGAAATGCCGTGCAGCTTGCATGCTGCACGGCCAGCACATAATCAGGTAATTTAGGACAGACCCAGCAACGGGGAACGCGGCTGAACGTGGCGTCCCCGTTGCTAAGGTCAGAGCGGCTCTGTGCGCCCGGCGTCTAGCGTTGCCAGGGAGCCGGCGGCTGAACGCGCACGGCGTCCCTGGTTGCTAGGCGCCGGGCCGCACCGACGAGCGGACCCCGGCGCCTAACAGTACCCCCCCCTTGAGGAGGGGTCAAGGAACCCCTAAAGCCAGGTTTCTGAGGAAATTCTCGAAAAAATGCCCTTTTGAGCCTTGGGGCATGAAGGTCCTCATCCAGGACCCAAGACCTTTCCTCTGGCCCATAACCTCTCCAATGTACCAAAAAATAAAGCCGACCCCGGGACAACTTGGAATCGAGAACCTTCTCCACCAAGAACTCCTGCTGACCCTGTACATTTACTGGAGATCTCCCCTGAGATATTCTACGAGGAAATCTACTGGACGAAACATAAGGTTTAAGCAATGAGCAATGGAAGGTATTTCCGATCCGTAAAGTTTTTGGTAAGCGTAACCGGAAAGCAACTGGATTGACTTTTTTGATAATGAGAAATGGTCCAATAAATCTAGGACCCAATCTGGCTGAGGTTTGTCGGAGTTTAATGTTGCGAGTCGACAACCACACCCTGTCTCCTACTTTAAAAGTGCACGGCCGCCGGAGCCTGTCAGAAAAATTTTTCTCCCGGAATGCCGCTTTTCTGAGAGCCAGGTGCACTTTTTTCCAAATAAGTTTAAGATGAGAGGTCAGGGCCAGAGAGGAGACAGAGGAATGTTGAAAAAATGAACCAGCTCTGGGGTGAAAACCAAAAACTGCAAAAAATGGAGACACATTGGTGGAGGAATGACAGGCATTATTATAAGCAAACTCCGCCAATGGAAGAAACTCAGACCAGTCATTTTGGAGTTTGGCCGAGTACAAACGCAAATATTGTTTAAGAGATTGGTTAACTCGCTCAGTCTGTCCATTGGATTGGGGATGATAGCCGGAGGTTAATGATAATTTCATCTTCAACGAAGCACAAAAGGACTTCCAAAATTGTGCAATGAATTGTGGACCCCTGTCAGAGACAATATCAGTGGGTAAGCCATGGAGTCTGAAAACATGACGGAGGAACAAGACTGCCAATCCCTGGGCAGATGGCAATCGGGGAAGAGCAATGAAATGGGCCATTTTGCTAAAACGGTCCACTACCACCCATATGACTCGGCATCCGGCTGACAGAGGGAGGTCCACCACAAAATCCATGGAGATATGCGACCATGGCCTAAGGGGAACATTCAAGGGCATAAGTTGACCTATAGGCAAAGAACGGGGAACTTTATGCTGTGCACAGACCTGACAAGAACAAACAAACTCTTTAATGTCTTTGGAAAGACCAGGCCACCATACTGAGCGGGAGACTAATTCCAAAGTCTTAGCGATTCCCGGATGCCCGGCAACCTTGCTATCATGAAACTCCGCCAAAACAGTAGCTCTCAAAAACTCAGGGACAAAAAGACGACCAGCAGGAGTATTTCCAGGAGCTTGATGTTGAAGCAGCTTTAACTGGGTAAATACATCCTGTGTGAGGCCTGCCCGAATGACTGAAGACGGAAGTATGGGAGTAACAGGACTGTTGTCTTGAACTGGAAGAAAACTGCGTGACAGGGCATCTGCCTTAGTATTCTTGGAACCTGGCCTGAAGGTGATAATGAATTTGAAACGAGTAAAAAATAAAGCCCAACGAGCCTGCCGGGCATTCAGTCGTTTGGCAGATTCAATGTATTGTAGATTTTTGTGATCAGTCAAAACTGAAATGGTATGGGTCGATCCTTCAAGCCAATGCCTCCACTCCTCGAAAGCCCATTTAATAGCCATCAATTCCCGGTTACCAACATCGTAGTTGGATTCTGCAGATGAGAATTTCCTGGACATAAAGGCACAAGGATGTAATTCAAGGGAATCTGGATCCTTCTGAGAAAGGATAGCCCCTACTCCAACCTCCGAGGCATCAACCTCAACAATGAAAGGCAATTCTGGGTTGGGATGTCTAAGGACAGGGGCTGAGACAAAGGCTTGTTTCAAGGCCTGAAAAGATAACTCAGCTTCACATGACCAATTGGTAGGATCTGCTCCCTTCTTAGTAAGTGCCACAATGGGAGCAACTAGGTCAGAGAAAGAGTGAATAAATCTTCTATAGTAGTTCGCAAACCCTAAAAAGCGCAGAATTGCTTTTAAATTGGTGGGTTGCGCCCAACTAAGGATGGCTTGGAGCTTCTTTGGTTCCATTCGGAATCCCCGAGGGGAAATAATGTACCCTAAAAAGGATACCTCCGTGACATGAAATTCACACTTCTCCAGTTTGGCATATAGGTGATTTTCACGTAATTTCTTTAGCACCTGACGCACC
The DNA here is from genome assembly GCF_028390025.1 of Pseudophryne corroboree. Taxonomy (NCBI): domain Eukaryota; kingdom Metazoa; phylum Chordata; class Amphibia; order Anura; family Myobatrachidae; genus Pseudophryne; species Pseudophryne corroboree. Next base: position 85,011 of record NW_026968055.1, on the reverse strand, counting down.
TGGGTAACATGTTGTTCTACAGAGTCAGAATATATCAAAATATCGTCTAAGTAGACTACAACGAATCTTCCAAGAAATTCACGGAGCACATCATTAATGAGATCCTGGAAAACTGCCGGAGCGTTTGACAGGCCGAATGGCATAACCAGATACTCGTAGTGGCCTGATTGAGTACTGAATGCCGTTTTCCACTCATCCCCTGACTTGATTCTGATGAGGTTATATGCTCCTCTAAGGTCAATTTTAGAAAAAATCACAGCCGAACGTAGCTGATCAAAGAGGACAGAGATCAGCGGCAGAGGGTAAGTATTCTTTACTGAGATTTTATTCAAGGCTCTAAAATCAATGCAGGGTCTGAGTGAACCATCCTTCTTCTCTACGAAGAAGAATCCTGCACTTAATGGGGATTTAGATGGCCTGATAAAACCTTTCCCAAGGCTTTCTTTCACATACTCATTCATGGCCACAGTTTCAGGACCAGACAATGCATATAACCTTCCTTTAGGCAACGTGGCACCAGGAATTAGCTCAATGGCACAATCGTAAGGCCTATGGGGAGGCAGAATATCCGCATTGCCCTTGGAAAACACGTCGACAAAATCCTGATATTCCTCAGGAATGGGTGCAGGAACGGCGGCAGCTACTCGGATAGGAAGCGTAATACATTCTTTACTACAGATGGTACCCCATTGTAAGATCTCCCCCGACTGCCAATCAATGATGGGATTATGAAAGGCCAGCCAAGGGTGACCCAGAACCACAGGAACTGCTGGACAATGAGTAAGGAAAAACTCAATCTTTTCAGAATGCAGGGCACCCACCGAGAGTAAAACAGGAGGTGTACCTAGAGAAATAATCCCATTGGACAAGGGACTCCCATCTAAACCATGCATGGTGACACACCTACCCAAGGTTAACTGAGGAATACCTAAGGCCTTGGCCCATGTTAAATCCATAAAGTTCCCTGCAGCTCCACTGTCCACAAAAGCAGAGACCGAGGAACAGAGGCTACCAAAGGAAACTTTAGCAGGAACTAGCAGTGAATTATTTGAGGAGATGAGCTGCAGACCAAAGTGAACCCCCTCACAACTCACTTGGTCAGGAAGTTTCCCGATTTGTTCGGACAACTACGGGCAAAATGTCCCTTACCTCCACAGTATAAACAAAGACCAGAATTTTGCCTCCTGGTTCTTTCCTCAGGAGACAATTTGGAGAGACCTATCTGCATAGGCTCCTCCATGTCTACAGGAATGGAAAGCACACAAGGAGTAGACCCGACAGATGCCCCTTTTTCAGCCCTCCGCTCTCTGAGCCGACGATCTATCTTAATAGAGAGCTCCATGAGTTTATCGAGAGTCTCAGGAGCGGGATACTGAAGGAGACTGTCTTTTATAGATTCAGATAAGCCGAGGCGAAACTGACTGCGCAGGGCTGGGTCATTCCATCCACAGTCGTTCGACCAACGGCGAAACTCCGTACAATAATTCTCTGCGGGATTCCTACCCTGTCTAAGAGCACGCAACTGACTCTCAGCAGACGCCTCTCTATCAGGGTCGTCATACAATAGCCCTAAAGATCTTAAAAAGGCGTCTACAGATGATAAAGCCGGATCGTCTGTCTTTAAACCAAAAGCCCAGGTCTGAGGATTCCCCTGAAGCAGAGAAATAATAATTCCAACCCGCTGAGCCTCCGTACCTGAGGAGACTGGTCTTAAACGAAAATAAAGTTTACAAGACTCTTTAAAATTAAAAAACTGTTTTCTATCCCCAGAAAAACGGTCAGGCAGATGCATTTTTGGTTCAGGGATGACCCTCGGGGAAGTCCGTAACAGATCTTCCTGTGAGCTCACCCGGAGGGACAGATCCTGAACCATCTGAGTAAGTTCTTGAATCTGACTAACTAAAAACTGGCCAGGATTTGGCCCAACACCGGCGGGATTCATGAGGCCGACAAAATCTCCCAACTGAATAAGTGAAAAAATTAACTCCTGTTAATTTAAATTTTTTCTTTTGTTAGGCCGGTGATAATGTTATGATTCCCGTACTCCAGACCAGAAGAGATCTTATGGCAGAGGTCTGAGTACTGGGAAGATATGCTGGTTGTGGGAGCAGGAGAGCCTAGTAACCCCTGGCGCCCTAACTCCGTTGTCTCGCCCGTGTTATCAGAAATCCCTTGCGAGACTATGGTTGCTTGAGCCCATGGCAGCCGCGTTCGAAGGGCGGATTATGTCTGCCCAACCCCGATGCCCCCGCAGGTCTTAATGGGAGACAAAGGGAAATCCGAGACAGGGTGATAACAAGGGGCCCTCTGACTAAGCAACCAGGCCAGGGGTTACAAGCTAACTAACTTTAACCAAAGGTATGTGCGGACTAGCCGCCAGGGAAAAGGACAACCAAAGAACCACTGATCCGTTACTCCTATCCAGCACCGCTGGATACCAGAGTGGATCTGTGGGAGCGGAATCCTCAGCAAAAGCTCCAGAACACAAATAAACTTAATAATAAACAGTAAGCGGACAAGCCGCAACACATGGCTGAGCCGCGACTCACGAACACCACAGGATGTTAAAGGTGCTCGGTCAGACTCCAGGAATAGATGGCAAACTTCCGAGTACAGGATCTCTGAGGACAGGAACAACCGGATAGAGCAGGACTGGAAACTCTCTGTAGCAGACACAGGCAAACAGGAAGCTATCACCGGCGTCTGTAAGAAGTCCTGAGGGTGCCTTTATTCAGGAACCCTCCAATCAAGATCCAGACAGGGTAATCAATGGAAATGCCGTGCAGCTTGCATGCTGCACGGCCAGCACATAATCAGGTAATTTAGGACAGACCCAGCAACGGGGAACGTGGCGTCCCCGTTGCTAAGGTCAGAGCGGCTCTGTGCGCCCGGCGTCTAGCGTTGCCAGGGAGCCGGCGGCTGAACGCGCACGGCGTCCCTGGTTGCTAGGCACCGGGCCGCACCGACGAGCGGACCCCGGCGCCTAACACTATTTGGGGACGCATTGGATTTGTGGATTTCCACGGCGACTGCGGGTAAGACAACATTTCTTCCCTCTGCAGCAGCCCCAGGTAGAAAATATTATCCTACACCTACACTGGTCCTTTTGGACCTCAAAATTTAAAAAATCCAAACCCCCTCCCACCTTCTTTAGAGGAGGTCGGGGAAGATCCAAAAAAACCTGCACCAACAGGTTCCCAGGGACAGAATCCAGGTTCTGCTTCCACCAAATATTCAGCATGATGGTGGACCTCCCAGCCTGGAGATCAGACAGGTGAGAGCGAGACTAAAAGATTTCAGTCACGTCTGGGCGTCATCATGCCTAGACCCCTGGGTGACGGATATTGTTACCCAGGGGTACAGACTGGAGTTTCAGGAACTCCCACCTCACAGATTCTTCAAATCAGGCTTACCAGGTTCGCAGACAGAAAGTGCTGTCCTACAGGAAGCCGTTAAAAAACTGGTACGAACAAATGTTATTGTTCCAGTTCCACCTCACCCAAAAATCAAGGGTTATTACTCAAACTTGTTTGTAGTACCAAAACCAAATGGTTCGGTAAGGCCTATATTGAACCCGAAAGCGTTGAACCCCTACTTAAGGGTTTTCCAATTGAAGATGTAGTCTCTGAAAGCGGTGATCTAACGTCTGGAGAAGGGGGAATTCCTAGTATCCCTGTATATCAAGGATGCGTACCTTCACATTCCTATCTGGCCGCCTCACCAGGCCTATCTACGGTTTGCACTACAGGACTGTCACTATCCGTTCCAAACATTGCCATCTGGCCTCTCCACAGCACCGAGGGTGTTCACCATGGTCATGGCGGAGATGATGCTCCTCCTACGCAAACAGGGAGTAAACATAATTCCATATCTGGATGATCTGCTGATAGAGGCATCTTCCAAGGAGAAGCTGTTGCAGAGTATTGCGCTCTCAACTCAACTACTCTGGGATCATGGGTGGATCCAGAACCTTCCAAAGTCACATTTGGAACCGACAAGGAGACTGACCTTCCTGGGGATGATACTCAACACGGAAGTGCAGCGGGTGTTTCTACCGGTGGAGAAAGCTTTGGTGATCCAATCAATGGTCCGGGATGTCTTGAAACCTCCCCGGGTATCGGTTCATCGGTGCATTTGGCTTCTGGGGAAGATGGTATTCTCCTACGAGGCTCTACAATACGGAAGATTCCATGCACGCTTCATCCAGCTGGATCTCCTGGACAACTGGTCTGGATTGCATCTTCACATGCACCAATGGATATGCCTGTCACCGAATGCCAGAATTTCACTACTCTGGTGGCTGCAAACTTCTCACCTGCTTGACGGCCGCAGGTTCAGGATTCAGAATTGGATTCTTCTAACCACGGATGCAAGCCTCAAAGCTTGGGGAGCAGTCACCCAGGGGGAAAACTTCCAAGGAAAGTGGTCAAGCCGGGAACTGGTCCTTCCAATAAACATTCTGGAACTAAGAGCCATATACAATGGCCTTCTAAAAGTGGCTCATCTTCTGCAATATCGAGTCATGCAGGTTCAGTCGGTCAACATCACAGAGGTGTCCTACATAAACAGGCAGGGTGGAACGAAGAGCAGGGATGCAATGTCAGAGGTACAAGAATCCTCCTCTGGGTAGAACGACACGCGCTGGCACTGTAGGCGTTCTTCCAGGACAATGGGGCCTCCACCCAGAAGTATTCACAGAGGTAACACGCAGATGGGGTGTACCTCAGATAGACATGATGGCCTCTTGCCTCAACAAGATGCTTCGGAGGTACTGTTCCAGGTCACAAAACCCACAGGTAGTGGCTGTGGACACCCTAGTGACTCTGTGGGTGTTCCAGTCAGTATATGTGTTCCCTCCACTTCCACTCATCCCAAGGATTCTAAAACTAATAAAAAGATAAACAGTTCCGGTGATCCTCATTGCTCTTGACTGGCCAAGGAAGGCTTAGCACGCGGATCTTCCGAGGCCTCTTCCTCTTCGCGAGGACCTTCTACTGCAGGGGCCATTTGCCTATCACGACTTACCGCGGCTCCGTTGGACGGCATGGAGGTTGAATGCCAGATCTTAGCTCGGAAGGGCATTCCGAATAAAGTTTTTCCTACTCTGATCCAAGCTAGGAAGGGGGTACCGTCTAAGCATTACCATCGGATTTGGAAAAAGTATGTGTTTTGGTGTGAATCCAAGAAGTTTCCTACGGTGGAGTTTCAACTGGGACATTTTCTCCTCTTTCTGCAAGCGGGTGTGGATGTTGGCCTACGTTTGTGCTCCATCAAGTTCCAGATTTCGGCATTGTCTATTTTCTTCCAGAAACAATTGGCTGCTATCCCTGAGGTTCAGACTTTCTTGAAAGGAATTCTGCACATCCAACCACCCTTTGTGCCTCTTAAGGCGCCTCGGGATCTTAATGTGGTGCTGCAGTTCCTGCAATCAGATTGGTTCGAACCTTTACAGGAGGTGGACGTAAAGTTTCTTACTTGGAAGGCGGTCACGTTGTTGGCCTTGGCTTCTGCCAGACACCTGTCAGAATTGGGGGCATTTTCGCACAAGAGCCCCTACTTGATTTTCCATGAGGATAGAGCTGAGCTCAGAATGCGTCAGCAATTTCTCCATAAGGTTGTGTCGGCTTTTCATATCAACCAACCTATTGTGGGGCCAGTGGCTACTGACACCTCAATTACCTCAAAGTCCGTGGATGTCGTGCGGGCTTTGAAAATCTATGTGAAGAGAACTACTCGTCACAGGAAGTCAGACGCACTATTTGTACTTTATGATACCAACAAGATTGGGTGTCCTGCTTCTAAGCAGACAATTTCACGCTGGATCAGACTTACTATCCAGCATGCTTATTCCATGGCGGGATTGCCAATTCCAAAATCTGTTCAGGCCCACTCTACCCGTAAAGTGGGTTCTTCCCGGGCAGCTGCCTGGGGTGTCTCGGCTATTCAGCTTTGCCGAGCAGCTACTTGGTCAGGATCGAACACGTTTGCTAGGTTTTACAAGTTCTATACTTTGGCCTCTGAGGACCTCAAGTTTGGTCAATCAGTTCTGCAGGAACCTCAGCACTCTCACTCCTGCACTGGGAGCTTTGGTACATCCCCATGATACTAAATGGATCCCAGCATCCTCTAGGACGTAAGAGAAAATAGGATTTTAATTACCTACCGATAAATCCTATTCTCGTAGTCCGTAGAGGATGCCTGGTGTCCGCCATGTGCTTCGTATTACTGCATTGTTACTTGGTTCAGTATTGTTGGATCAGCCATTGCTGATTTGTTCCAAGTTGGTTAGTTTGGATTTTTGTTATGTGTGAGCTGGTGTGAATCTCACCACTATCTGTGTATTTCCTTCTCTTGAAGTATGTCAGTCTCCTCGGGCACAGTTTCTAGACTGAGTCTGGTAGGAGGGGCATAGAGGTAGGGACCAACCTACACTGTTAAACTCTTAAAGTGCCAGTGGGTCCTAAAGAACCCGTCTAGACCCCATGGTACTAAATGGACCACAGCATCCCCAACAGACTACGAGAAAAGGATATACTGGTAGGTAATTCAAATCCTATTTTTACATCCCCATCATCATTCTCTCTCAAAAGTAATAAGGATGATGTGTGTACGGTAAGTATGATATAGAGAATTACATATCAGAATCTATACAGCTGCCGCCATACTTCTGCTTCTCATACGTGTGCTACTGGCAGCAGTGAACATCTGAGTGAGAATGCAGGGAAGACAGCAGAGTCTGATGAGAAAGAGATTGGATCAGCCTTTGCAGGGATGTACCACACCGGTCACCCCTGTTAGTATATAAAATAATAAATAAGAGGAGCATGGTCCATCCAGACATGCTTTCTGGAGCTCTCCTCACTAAGTGGCTTCTTATCTACCCTACCTGATAGCTCTCACTGCCCTAAAACCACTCGCTCCGCTCACTCCGGGCACTGTTCACTGCCGCAGCCTAGTGACGCCTATGAAGCCACGGGCTGTATTCTGGGGCTATGTGCGCTCAGTCTTTCCTGCACACTCCGGATACCTGACTTGAAGGCGCTTTTGGCTCAGACGGGAGTACTTGCTCTCCAGATAACACAGGTGCGTAGCTCCCGCGGTGATATTGGGGAGGGAGATAACTGCCATTTTAGATCCTTGTGCGTGGCCATCGCATGCTTTGCCTTCTGCCTTCAATAAGGTTTAATATAAATAAGTGTCCTGACAGCTGGACCGTGGTCACTACACTAAATTGAAGAATTTGCCTGGAGGTGAAACTACCTTCTATTTATATAGTACCACTATAATCTACTTCCCTGGAAGAAAAAAAGACAAGGCTGAGATTTGAACTTTTATGGAGCCTAAAAGTAGGCCCACATCCACAACAGCCTGCAGGAAGTGCAAGAAATGTCCCAGATGAAAATCCACAGCAGAATACTGTTGACCCTCACACCAAGAGACACATTTCTTCCATATGCGATGGTAATGTTTCGATGCGACCATCTGGCCAGCTTGGAGCATAGTTGAGATAACCTTGCCTGGAATCTCTTTCCTGGCAAAAATCCTCCCATATACTTCCATTGCATCAAACATAGCCGTGGTAAGTCTGGATAGACTAACGGCCCTTGTGTAAGATGATCATCCTGAATTGGCAGAGGCCAGGGGCCTACGAGTAATAAGGCTAGAATGTCTACATACCAGGCCCTGCGGGGCCAGTCTGGGGCAATCAGAATTGCTTGAACCCTGTCCCCTTAAATCCTTTGAGAACTCTTGGAATTACAGAAACTGGAGGGTACAAGTACATCAACCGGTAAATCCACAGTGTCGCCAGAGCGTCCACTGCTGCAGCCTGTGGATTCCTCGTCCCAGAACAGTAACGCAGAAGCTTCTTGGTGAGCTGAGAAACCAACAAGTTGATTTGCGGGTAGCCACACCGATGAAATATCTGCTGAACAACTTGCGGGTATAGGCCCCATTCCTCCAGGTGCAGATAGTGTCTACTGAGGAAGTCTGCTCCCCAATTGTCTACTCCCAGAATTAATATGGCGGAAATGGCCTTGGGATTCCGCTCCATCCAGAGGAGTATCTGTGACACCTCCCTCATTGCAGTTCTGCTGTTTGGACCTCCTTGTTGGTTTATGTACACCACAGTTGGTGGGTTTTCCGACCATACCTGTATGGCCTGATACTGAAGGATATAATGAGATCAGCAGGTCATTGTAAATCGCCCTGAGTTCCAAAACTTTTATCGGAAGGGAAACCTCTTGATCAGACCACCTACATTGGAACCGAACCCCAACCATGGAGGCTTGCATCCGTTGTCAACAGAATCCAATCCTGAATTCTGAAGTGTCGACCCTCCAGGAGGGAGATCAGCAACCACCATAAGAGGGAAATCCTGGCGTTTGGTGAAAGACATATCATCTGGCGTATGTGCAGATGTGACCCAGACCATTTGTCCAGCAGATCCAGCTGGAATGGTCATGCATGGAATCTTCCTTACCGAAATGCGTCGTAGGAGGCCATCATCTTTCCCAGTAAGCTTATGCAAAGATGTACAGATATTTTGTTCAGATTCAAAATGGAACATACCATTGTCTGAATTATCTTTGCCTCGTCCATAGGAAGGAACACCTTCTGAGACACCGTGTCTAATATCATTACCAGGAACTGAAGCCTCTGCGTAGGTCCTAGGTGGAATTTCTGCAGATTGAGAATCCACCCATGATCCGTGAGTAGTCGTGTTGGAAGGCTGATCTTTTCCATCAAGTGCTCTGAATATAGCCATTATGAGGAGATCGTCCAAGTATGGAATGATTTTCACTTCCTGCTTGCGGAGTTGTAGCAACATCTCTGCCATCACCCCTGATAACACCCTCAGTGCCGTTGATAGGCCGAAAGGCAAGGCCTGGACCTGGTAGTGACTGTCCTGCAGTGCAAACCTGAGGTAAGTCTGAAGAGACGACCATATTGGGATGTGAAGATATGCATCCTTAATAGCCAGAGAAACCAGGAATTCCCCTTCTTCCATGTCACGCTTGGCTTGAGTTGGGGATCTGACGACTGATAATTGACTGAGGGAGCAGCTATCGGCAAAGGAAGGAAATGAGGTGGCTGAATGTAGTTCTTACTCATGGATTGAAGATTAAGGCCCGAAGATGTAGAGGGGTAGGCAATGAGGACAATGACCGAGAATGATACACTGAAGAAAGAGGAATTCAGTTTTAATGAGACCTCAATCATACACAACGACTAGGAGAGAAGTCTGAGTGAATTCTGAAAGACGGAAGGTTAGTGATTTGTAAACGATGCTGAAGAACACTGAATGAAGAGATGACTTGCGATTTGTAAGCGATGCTGAAGAATACTGAATGAAGAGATGACTTGTGATTTTTAAAAAATGCTGAAGAGAGGATCGCTGTGAGCACCATCAGCAAATGGAGACCCTCTACCAGATAGAGGGCCCAGTGGTTAAACCACAAGAGCAGGTGGACTGGGAGCAAAGGACTGCAATAACAGAACTGACCACCAGGCGGACACAACAGACCCAGGATACCAGGGGTTAACCTGGGAGCGGAGAGCACCTTACAGCAGCAAGTAACTTGAAGTACTGGCAACTTAGCTAAGCATCAACCCTTCTTTATAAGGGAAGCCTGTACCGGACTGGCTGGACGCAAACTGGGATACCTATTGACTTGGATTGGTCTCCAACATGGTGGCTCCCTGCACAGAGGACACATGTGGTACCAGCACACAGCCACTACCTCTGGCCTCAGCCTCCCAGACTCCGCACTCCAGCAACAGGACACATGGAAACAGACACCTCCGGCTGCCATGCTCCGCTCCCCAGGACCCGGCTCCTATCCATCGCAGCGACACCAGCCGGCTAAGAGGAAGGCCGCAGGGACCAGAACCGGTGGTAAGACTCCGGATACTGACAGTACCCCCCCCCCCCATCCCTTTTAGGGTGGTCTCCGAACACCCACGCTGCTTAGTGAGATTCTTGGCATGAAAGGCACAACTCAGTCTTGGAGCATGAACATCCTCTGCAGCCACCCAAGATCTTTCCTCCGGACCATATCCTCTCCAATCTATGAGATACTGGAGACGACCATACCTCTTGTGGAAGTCAAGAAACTTATGAACCCCGAATTCCTCATTTTGAGCAGCTTGAACCTTGAGAGGTTAAGGGAAAGCTGCACGAAAATGATTTAGTACAAGAGGCTTTAGCAGAGAAATGTGAAAGGCATTGGGAATTTTCAAATAGGGAGGCAGTTTCACCTTGTAAGAAACAGGATTCAACACTCTTAATAGGATACGGACCGATGAATCTTGGAGCAAACTTTTTGGTAGGAACTTTGAGTCTGAGTTCTCTGGTGGTTATCCAAACACAACCTCCCACTTTGAGACTAGGAACAGCCCTATGTTTCCGATCAGCGTAGGTCTTTTATTTCTGGGAAGTCTTACGTAGCGCCTTATAAGTTTGTCTCCAAATTTTAGTGAACAGACAAAGAGCGGATTCAGCAGCAGAAACCTTAAGAGGTGGGAGAGATTAGAAGGAAGGAACTCGTGGATGAAAAATATAGTTATTGAAGAAAGGAGTGGAATTGGTAGAAGAATAATATAGGTTATTGTATGCAAACTCAGCAAATGGGAGGTAATCCATCCAGTCTTCCTGAGCAGGGGACATGAACGTCTGTAAGAAAGTTTCCAGATCTTGGTCGACTCTTTCAGTCTGTCCGTCAGTCTGGGGATGGTAGGCTGAAGAGAAGTTCAACTTGATTCCTAGGACAGAGCCGAGAGCTTTCCAGAACTTGGCGAGGAATTGAGGACCCCGATCAGAAACTATTTCCTGTGGAAGGCCATGCAAATGAAAAATCTATGAGAAAAACTATTTGGATAGCTGAGGAGCAGAGGGAAGACCGGTGAGGGGTATGAAGTGAGCCGTCTTCGAAAATCATTCCACAATGACCCAAATGGTGTTGTGCCTTCTGGAGACTGGCAAATCGGTTATGAAATCCATAGAGATGCGAGTCCAAGGCTTTTGAGGTGTTGGAAGTGGATGAAGAAGACCCGAGGAAGATGTTCGTGGACTTTTATGTTGAACACACTTGGAACAGGCTGCTACAAATTCAAAGACATCCGTTTTAAGATGAGGCCAACAGTAGAATTGCTGAATGAACTTGAGAGTCTTAAGACCACCGGCATGACCCATGAAAGATGAAGAATGAGCCCACGTAAGCAATTTCCTGTAAAATTTTGGTGCTACAAAAGTTCTCCCCGGAGGAGGTAGAGGAACGGTATGAGTTGAAGCAAATGAAGCCAGATTCAGAATAAATTGTTTCTCAGAGGAGTTGAGTGAATCATCCGTTTGAAAAGAACAAGAAAGTGCATCTGCTCTTCAATTTAAGGTTCCTGGGTGGTTAAAGAGTTTGAAGGAGAACCGAGGGAAGAAGAGAGCCCACCTGGCTTGCCATGGGTTTAAACAACGAGTTTAAACAATGGGTTTAAACTATCATGGAAGGTTTGGAGGAGAAAACGGAATTGGAGAAGATTCTGAATGATCAGGACTGGGGCTCACTGTTAGTTGATTAGGAAGAAGAAAAGGTCTCAAGTCAGTTTGAGAGGTTTACTGTTGAGGACGAGGTTTAGCTTTCTTATGAGATGATTTTCCAGTTCTGCCCATTCTTCAGCATAACATTACAGAGATTAGAGAACAAGGTCAGGAGGCCAGTAGTGACATAGCAGAAGTATTGAAGTGTGAAAATAGGGAGACATCAGTGAGCATAGACCCCCAGTGGCCATCGGTTACAGAAACATCGTGAGGTCAGTTGTTTATGGGTAAAAGCAAGAAGGTGCCATCCTTGAGCGGTAAAGTAATTGATAGGAGCCAGCAACTGGAGCCTGCTACTGTCCTGGACACATGGACTGTTACGCCATAGCTATACTGATGCCCCAAGAGCTCTAATTGGATCTTGTGGGGATTGAGGGGAGCAGGAGGGAAAAAAAACCCCTGCAGCAGTCAAACAGTATGGAGGATGTAGTCAGCACAGTCTGCCACCAGAGGGAGTCGACAGAGCAGGAGTGGAGGCCCGGCAATAATAATAATAAAAGCAGTTCTGGCGACCACTTACTGCCCAGGTAGGGCCACAGCGGCAGAAGTCCCTGCCAGAAATCACTGAGGCTGTAGTGAAGGGCACAGATCATAGGCTGGCAGTGTCTGTAGCTCCCAGAGAAGCGGCTGGTTTCAGGAGGGCATGTGGCTATATTGCCAGTTTTCAAGATGGCACTTCTGGCAGGGAAGCCCAGATCAGAAGAAACTGGCCGGCTATGGCGGGTGGACCAGGTCAGTAATAAGGCAGGAGAGGGTACTAGGATGCAGTGGCACAGGGTAGCGTATCTTGCTGCGTAGGAACCCCACGTGTATGTCCTCTATAATTCACAGCTCCACCAGATTCCCCCATAGCACCATGGGTTAGGAGGAGAGGGGGAGATGCCGGGACACTGCTGGAGTGATGACAGGCAAGTGCTCCATGTATTCCCCGGTGCCACGACTCAGGGCTTCAACGGCCGGTCAGTAGGAGAAGGCAGGCTGCGGGCGAGTGAGCTGACTAACCTGACGCGTCCCTGCTGAGGCCACCAATCCCCATAGTATGCACCGTATCAGATGCCGGGAGAGCAGCTCCGCTCTGTGTCTCCAGCCGCGGTCACCGCTGATCCCCAGTCAGCCTCTCCACACGACTCCAACAGCACGGCTAGGCACAAGAGTGGACAGGGCGCACAGCCCTCGGTGAGTAGCAGTGCTACCTCGCTGAGGTCCAATCCGTGGTGGGATCACTGCACAACTTCAGTCCGCGGCTTCGGATCCGGGAGTACGCCGCAACCTGCAAAAGCCAAATGAATGGCTCGGCAACGTACAAAACACACAGAGGGGCAAGAAAGGGCCCGAAAGAGCCCGTAGGACAGCTGTAAAAGGCAGAAAGGACCTATATAAGCAGGTGCTCCTTTATCCTGCTTCCTGCTGCCTTTCCAGTCAGCCCCCCCCCCACCCCCGTGACATCATTTATTGATGTTGAAAACAAAAGTAATGTAGATTTTCGCACCAATCTATGACCCACTAATCTACTTTGGGAGCCACCTCCCTTTTAAAAAAAAAAAAAAAAAACAGTCCCCAGCTGGACGAGGATAATTAGAATTTAATTTCTTGGAATTCTAACTTCCTACTGGGCGTAAACAAAAAATTTCCATCTGCTGTTTTTGGACGTTTAAATACAGTTGCCTTCGTTTTTAACACAGGCTCTGCTGCCTCTTCTAAGGATAGAATGGCTTACATAGCACTAATTAGCATAGATATGTCCACTAAACTGAGAACTTCCGAAATGCAATGAGTCCTCATCCTCCAACGAATCCTCATCTAAAACATGTGTAGACTATGAAGATGTTGTATCATGTCTATGTGATTTACTTACCACCAGCCTTTCAGCCTGCTTTTTTGAGAGGCTGACAATTCCCTAGGTGTATAAACCTCAGAATGAATGTTGCATGTAAGGGTTAATAGGGAAACCTATCACTGGTATAGGAGCTGGTATAAACTGCTCAGCTACATTGGATAATGTCTGTGCAAAGTAGCCCATGAAGGTTCACCAGAACCTGTGCCTGCCTCCCTGTACACGTGGGTAAGCATTGTCACGACCCCATGGGGAGTTGTTGGAGCGACTCTAAGGTGCGTATAAGATGCTTTTTAGAAAGATCACTCAAAAAAAATAGTAATACTATAAAAATAAAAATAGGATTTTAATACCTACCGGTAAATCCTTTTCTCCTAGTCCGTAGAGGATGCTGGGGTCACTTCAGAACCATGGGGTATAGACTGATCCACAGGAGACATGGGCACTTTAAGACTTTTCCAGAGTGTGAACTGGCTCCTCCCTCTATGCCCCTCCTCCAGACCTCAGTATACGAACTGTGCCCAGGGAGACTGACATTTCGAGGAAAGGATTTATTGTAAAGTTAATGGTGAGAGTCATACCAGCGCACACTTCAACAATGCCGTACAACAGGGCATTCAACGTTACACGTGTCAACGGCATGCAACATGCTGAAAAGAAATGTAACACAACTCTTGTGTAACAACTGCAGGTAAAGTACGCACTGGGCTGGGCGCCCAGCATCCTCTACGGACTAGGAGAAAAGGATTTACTGGTAGGTATTAAAATCCTATTTTCTCATACGTCCTAGAGGATGCTGGGGTCACTTCAGAACCATGGGGTTATAACAAAGCTCCAGAACGGGCAGGAAAGTGCGGATGACCCTGCAACACTGATTGACCAAACTTGAGGTCATCATCGGCCAAGGTATCAAACCTGTAAAACTTGGCAAACGTGTTTGCCCCCGACCAAGTAGCCGCTCGACAAAGTTGCAACGCCGAGACACCCCGGGCAGCTGCCCAGGAAGAGCCCACCTTTCTAGTAGAATGGGCAGTCACCAAATTCGGTAACGGCAATCCTGCCGTGGAATGAGCGTGCTGAATCATACCTCTGATCCAGCGCGCAATGGTCTGCTTAGAAGCAGGATACCCAATCTTGTTGGGAGCATACAGGACAAACAGAGCCTCTGTTTTCCAAATTTGAGCTGTCCTTGCGACATAAATTTTCAAAGCCCTGACCACATCTAGGGACTTTGATGCAGAGAAGGTGTCAGTAGCCACTGGCACCACAATAGGCTGGTTTATATGGAAAGAGGAAACCACCTTCGGAAGAAATTGCTGCCAAGTTCATGGAAGATCAAGTAAGGGCTCTTGTGAGACAAGGCCGCTAACTCAGACACCCGCCTTGCGGATGCTAAGGCCAACAGTATGACCACTTTCCAAGTAAGAAATTTTAACTCTATCTCCTGTAGAGGTTGAAACCAATGTGATTGAAGGAACTGCAACACCATGTTAAGATCCCACTGTGCCACTGGAGGCACAAATGGAAGTTGATTGTGCAAAACCCCTTTCACGAACGTCTGAACTTCTTGAAGGGAGGCCAATTGTTTCTGAAAGAAAATTGATAAGGCCGAAATCTGGACCTTAATGGAGCCCAATTTCAGACCCGCATCCACACCCGCCTGTAGAAATAGGAGAAAAACGTCCCAAGTGAAACTCTTCCACTGGAGCCTTCTTGGATTCACACCAAGATACATATTTTCTCCAAATACGGTGGTAATGTTTAGACGTTACTCCTTTCCTGGCCTGAATGAAAGTTGGAATGACTTCTTCTGGAATACCCTTTCGGGCTAAGATCTGGCGTTCAACAGCCATGCCGTCAAACGTAGCCTCGATAAGCCTTGATACACGCACGGCCCCTGCTGCAGCAGGTCCTCGCGAAGAGGAAGAGGTCGAGGATCTTCTATGAGTAACTCTTGAAGATATGGATACCAAGCCCTCCTTGGCCAGTCTGGGACAATGAGGATCGCCCGAACACTTGTTCTTCTTACAATCTTGAGAACTTTTGGAATCAGTGGAAGTGGAGGGAAGACATACACCGACTGAAACATCCACTGTGTCACCAGTGCATCCACTGCTATTGCTTGAGGGTCACTCGACCTGGAATAATATCTCTGAAGCTTCTTGTTGAGGCGAGATGCCATCATGTCTACTTGAGGGATTCACCAAAGATCTGCCACCTCTGTGAAGACGTGAGGGTGGAGGCCCCATTCTCCTGGATGGAGATCGTGTCTGCTGAGGAAGTCTGCTTCCCAGTTGTCCACTCCGGAATGAAAATTGCAGAGAGCGCTTGCATGTTTTTCCGCCCAGAGGAGGATTCTTGTCGCCTCTGCCATCGCCGCTCTGCTTTTCATTCTGCCCTGACTGTTTATGTACGCCACTGCTGTTACATTGTCGGAAAGGATCTGTACGGGTAGATCTTGAAGAAGATGCTCTGCTTGTAGAAGGACGTTGTAAATGGCTCTCAACTCCAGAACGTTTATGTGAAGACAAGTTTCCTGACGACCATCTTCCTTGGAAGCTTACTCCGTGTGACTGCCCCCCAGCCTCGGAGACTTGCATCCGTGGTTAACAGGACCCAGTCCTGAATCCCGAACCTGTGACCCTGCAGTAGGTGAGCACTGTGTAGCCACCACAGGAGCGAAATTCTGGCTTTTGATGACAGGATTATCCTCTGGTGCATGTGTAGATGGGATCCGGACCACTTGTCCAACAGATCCCACTGGAATACCCTGGTATGGAATAGTCCAAACTGCAAGGCCTCAAAGCCCGCTACCATCTTTCCTAACAACCAAATGCATTGATGAATTGACACTCTTGTCGGTTTCAAAATTTGTTTGACCATTTTCTGGATTTCCAGAGCCTTTTCCACTGGAAGAAATACCCTCTGTACTTCTGTGTCCAGAATCATTCCCAGAAAGGATAACTTTGTTGTAGGTTCCAATTGTGATTTTGGAATGTTTATGATCCAACTGTGTTGTTGAAGCACTGTCGGGGAGAGTGCAATGTTCTGCACCAACCGTTCCCTGGACCTCGCTTTTATTAGGAGATCATCCAGGTAAGGAATTAGAATGACTCCTTTCTGACGAAGGAGGACCATCATCTCCGCCATCACCTTGGTGAAGACCCTCGGTGCCGTGGAGAGTCCAAACGGCAACGTCTGAAATTGGTAATGACAATCCTGTACAGCGAATCTCAGATAAGCTTGATGCGGAGGATAAATGGGAACATGTAAGTAGGCATCTTTTATGTCCACTGATACCATGAAATCCCCTTCCTCCAGACAGGAGATCACTGCTCTCAGATTCTAACTTCAATTTGAACCTTTTCAGGTATAGATTCAGAGATTTTAGGTCCAGGATCGGTCTGACCGAGCCGTCTGGCTTCGGAACTACAAAGAGGCTTGAATAAAAACCTTCTCCCTGTTGTGAGAGGGGAACCAGGACAATGACGTGATCCTGGTACAATTTTTGTATTGCTGCAGTTACCACCTTCCTGTCAGGGAGAGAAACTGGTAAGGCCGATTTGAAAAAGCGGCGCGGGGGAACGCCTTGAAACTCCAGTTTGTACCCGTGGGACACAATTTGTAAGACCCACGGGTCTAGGCCAGAATGAACCCAGAACTGACTGAAAAGCTGCAGACGAGCCCCCACTCGAGCGGAGTCCCGCAAGGGAGCCCCAGCGTCATGTTGTAGACTTGGCAGAAGCAGGTGATTTCTGCTCCTGTGATCCTGGGGGCGCTGAGGACCTTTTTCCTCATCCCCTTCCTCTACCTGCCAAGAAAGGGGAACCTTTACCCTTTTTGTATCTATTGGGCCGAAAGGACTGCATCTGAAAGTGATGAGGTTTCTTTGCCGGCGTAGGAGCATAAGGCAAAAAAGTTGATTTACCTGCGTTAGCCGCAGAAACTAAAGCATCTAGCCCATCACCAAACAAGGCCTCTCCATTATACGGGAGAGACTCCATATTTCTTTTGGAATCTGCGTCAGCATTCCACTGGCGAATCCACAACGCCCTCCGTGCCGAGACTGCCATGGTAGATGCTCTTGATTCCAAGTGCCCAATATCTCTCATAGCTTCACGCATGTATGCTGCGTCTTTTATATGACCCAACGTAAGGAGAACCTCATCTCTATCTATTTTGTCAATTTCAGAAGAGTTATCTGACCACTTTTCAATATCACTACTCACCCACACACAGGCAATGTTAGGCCATGAGTAGTGTCCCATTGGCCACATAAAAACTTTAATGAAGTCTCCAACTTGCGTTCTGCCGGCTCCTTGAGAGCAGCCATCCCAGGTGCAGGGAGAATCACCTTTTTTGTTAACAGTGACAGGGCCCTGTCTAAAACAGGGGGTGACTCCCACTTTGTCCTGTCCTCTACCGGGAAAGGATAAGTAGCCTGAATTCTTTTGGGGATCTGAAATTTTTTTCAGGGTTTGCCCAGACACCCTCAAAGAGAGTGTTCAGTTCATGAGGAGGAAACGTTACATTAGTTTTCTTTTCTTTATAGAGGTAAACCTTCTGCTGAGGTAAAGAAGGGATCTCCGTAACCTCTAACACCTTCTTTATAGCCACAATCATGTACTGAATGTTTTTAGCTAATTTTGGATCTATTGCCCTGAAATCACCAGTGTCGACACAGGAATCAGCGTCCGTGTCGGTCTGTATAACCTGAGCAAATGACCTCTTATGGGACCCAGAGGGATCCCCTGTGGATGAAAACACAGAGTTTTGACAAATCACATCTTCCACAGACTTTCTCCAGGTTTCTGCATGAGACTCAGACTTATCCAATCTCTTACTGATATGACTCACACTATCACGTAACTCTTTCACCCATTCAGGCTCGTGGTGTGCCGGTAGCGACATCACATTACAACCGTGTCCCCATAATGGCTTCCTCAGGGGAAGAGCTCCCTGCCTCAGACATGCCACACACGTGTACACCACACCACAGACACTCCGGGGCTTATAGGGGACAGACCCACAGTAAAATCTGTCAGAAGGATACAGAAGGAATTGCCAGCTCACAACTCAGCGCCAGTAATAAATTGTCTGTGAAACACAAAATGCCAACAGAGCTGCAGCGCTTTTATAATTACACAATGTACATAGCACCAAATTTCACTGCGCCCCCCCCCCTGTTTTGCACCCTGATACTTGTTACAGCAGTGGAGGAGTACCAGCGGTCTTCTCTGCAGCCTGGAGGGAGAGAAAATGGCGCTGAGCAGTGTGCTGTCTGTCTGAGGAAGAAGCCCCGCCCCCGTAATGGCGCGCTTTCACTCAGACTTAGAGAGACTCATGTTTATACTGGCGTGGGGTAGGACTGTGCCGCAGCAACTTATGCCCCTAATCTGCCAGTCCTATAAGGGTTCATGCTGCACAGGGCGCCGCCCCCCCCCCGCGCCCTGCACCCTGCACCCTGCAGTGCCTGTGTGTGTGTGATCATGGCGCGCAGCATTCCCGCCCGCTGCTCGGTACCTTTCTAGTCGTCCCGATGTTGAAGAGTCTTTTCCTCTTACTCACCTGTCTTCTGACTTCTGGCGCTGTAAGGGGGGGTGACGGCAGGCTGTGGGAGTGAGCACATAGCCGCAGCTAGCGTTCAGTACCCCTCAGGAGCTAATGGTGTCCTGTCAGCTTAGAAGCAGAGCCATGAAACTCACAGAAGTTGTTTCCTACTTCCTCTCCTAGGTCCTACGAAGCAGGGAGGCTGTTGCAAGCAGTGCTCCCTGAAAATGAAAAACCTAACATAAGTATTTTCAGAGAAACTCAGTAGAGCTCCTCAGAGTGCATCCAGTCTGCCTGGGCACAGATTCTAAACTGAGGTCTGGAGGAGGGGTATAGAGGGAGGAGCCAGTTCACACTCTGGAAAAGTCTTAAAGTGCCCATGTCTCCTGCGGATCAGTCTATACCACATGGTTCGGAAGTGACCCCAGCATCCTCTAGGACGTATGAAAAACTTATGGCTGCTAAAAACAGCAGCCCTCTGACCATGGTCTGACTCCTGCCGCAACAAACAAAAAACTGACGTGCACATGCGTGTAGATGGTGACACTAAAACTACTGGAAGATCATTGTGAAGGTCTGAGGTATTGGTACAATGCAAATTTGTTGAGATATTGTTTCTTTTTCAGATGGAACCATGGGTCGTGCACATGATGCGACTGGCAAAAGGGAGCCATTGGTTGTGGCCTAGACCGGCATTTGTTTGTTGGTGATCCCTTGTAGACAGTGAGTAGTATCCATCTACAGTGGAAGAAGCATGGACACCAAGAATCTCAGTGGCGGAACAGTGGGCGAAAGTAGATCACGACAAATTCGGACCACAGGCATTTAGGTCGCCTAGCAACCACCAATCGTTCCAAACGCATCAGGAACTGCACCAACAGTACAATGCCGGACCCAGCCAAGCAGTCCCAGATCTGGTGAATTGGAGGGCCACGTGAGATGTGGTGGCATGTCAGACTGGTGCTCTGAAAACCAATAGAAGCCTTTCGGCAACTATTCCGCCGCTGAGAGTACACCTAAAGTCTAAAACTAATGTGATAGCTGTTTTTATGGTAATTATTTTGAGCAATAGAGTAGGACCTGCAGTATAGTGGGGTCCCTTGTCGGGAGCTGCAGGCTTAAATGCACTGAGCAATACATGAACTACAAATCCACTTTTTATTATGGTTAGTTAAAATAGTGAGTGCAAGACACATTTATGTATGTAGTAAGACTACTGGGAGACCTTAGATTGAGTAATATTGGATGTGGCCATTACATTCCCTAAAGTCATAACCTCATAACTGCACAGAGCAGGAACTATTATTCACAAGTAATTAGGAATGTGTTCATCATGAACAAGACTACAATTACCGTCTGAAGGTTACACAATTATTTCAAGTCTACACAACTGATATTTGAGGATAAAGCCTTTAACAGAAAACACCCCTGAAGAAGTCACTATTGGAGAAACGCGCTGATCACGCGCAGTTTGTATTTAGAGTGAATTGGAGTGGATAAGAACAAGCCCGCCCATGAAAGGGTGACAACAAGTGCAAAACGCTTGTCTTATGATTATAAAGATATGTACCTGTGATAAGCTTTTACTCTGTTTTACTTGAAGTTCTAGATTCAAATTTAATTTTATTTCTGAATCTTATGCAAATTGTATTTGGTGACCTCAGGTCTACTGTATAGCAGGAAATATTTCATACCTGCATCATCTAACAAAATGCATATAAATTAGGCACTCCACAAAAAACAATTCTAATTATATTATATACATACATACATATATACACATTTATATATAATCACTAATAATACATTTCTGCTTGTTACTTTTAATAACATTATAGTGATGTGTGTAATAACTCTCTAAATGTGATATTTGTCATGGATAGCCTTGTGTTATAAACACCCAACTGAGAACAGGGCTGATGGCGAAGGAGGGTGTAGGATAAGAGATTGCTGTAGTGACTGAGCAATGAGAATATGTGACTTCTGTAATAAGTGTTTATTACTCACCTGTGCTGATATCTGTAGGGATCTCCTCCTCCTTACACTGCTGATCACCCCTCACATACGTCTCTTCTTCTCCCTCTGTATCTTCTGCCTTCATATCAGTCACATACGTCTCTTCTTCTCCCTCTATATCTTCTGCCTTTATATCAGTCACATACGTCTCTTCTTCTGCCTCTGTATCTTCTGCCTTTATATCAGTCACATACGTCTCTTCTTCTCCCTCTATATCTTCTGCCTTTATATCAGTCACATACGTCTCTTCTTCTCCCTCTATTTCTTCTGTCTTCATATCAGTCACATACGTCTCTTCTTCTCCCTCTATATCTTCTGCCTTTATATCAGTCACATACGTCTCTTCTTCTCCCTCTTTATCTACTGCCTTTATATCAGTCACATACGTCTCTTCTTCTCCCTCTATATCTTCTGCCTTTATATCAGTCACATACGTCTCTTCTTCTCCCTCTATTTCTTCTGCCTTTATATCAGTCACATACGTCGCTTCTTCTCCCTCTATATCTTCTGCCTTTATATCAGTCACATACGTCTCTTCTTCTCCCTCTATATCTTCTGCCTTCATATCAGTCACATACGTCTCTTCTTCTCTCCTTATATCTTCTGCCTTCATATCAGTCACATACGTCTCTTCTTCTCCCTCTATATCTTCTGCCTTTATATCAGTCACATACGTCTCTTCTTCTCCCTCTATATCTTCTGCCTTTATATCAGTCACATACGTCTCTTCTTCTGCCTCTGTATCTTCTGTCTTTATATCAGTCACATACGTCTCTTCTTCTCCCTCTATATCTTCTGTCTTTATGTCAGTCACATACGTCTCTTCTTCTCCCTCCATATCTTCTACCTTCATATCAGTCACATACGTCTCTTCTCCCTCTATATCTTCTGCCTTTATATCAGTCACATACGTCTCTTCTTCTCCCTCTATATCTTCTGTCTTTATATCAGTCACATACGTCTCTTCTTCTCCCTCTGTATCTTCTGTCTTTATATCAGTAACATATGTCTCTTCTACTCCCTCTGTATCTTCTGCCTTTATATCAGTCACATACGTCTCTTCTTCTCCCTCTTTATCTACTGCCTTTATATCAGTCACATACGTCTCTTCTTCTCCCTCTATATCTTCTGCCTTTATATCAGTCACATACGTCTCTTCTTCTCCCTCTATATCTTCTGCCTTTATATCAGTCACATACGTCTCTTTTTCTCCCTCTATATCTTGTATTTTAGTATTAGACAGACGTTCTACCTAAAAAACAAACAAACACTATTATAATATTTGCGTACAGTCAGATTAAACTGAGGTGAAACAGTATAATATCAGTGTATAATACACACACAGCTTCTCTACAGATCATATAGTGACAGTCACTTTGGTATATTGGTGAGACCCTAAATCCCACCTACCTGATCCTCCTGTGGGGTCCTGTGATTCTCCTCTGTACAATCCTGGGAATACAGAGGACGGGGACATCTCTCTGGGGTATCTCTGTTACTGGGTCCATCTGTAGGAGACACACATTGACTGAGTATAGTGTATATATGTGATTATCAGGTGATGTGTGTATATAGGGGACCCCATACCTGCTCTCCCCTGTACAATACATGACAGTCTCCTCTTACCCAGTGATGTGAGGGGCCGGAGATTCTCCATCATCATTGCCTTGTACAGACCCCTGTGTTCCTCTATATACTCCGCCTCCTGCAAGGAGACATAGACAGTGACATCCTGACACCTTATAGACACCTGACACACACAGTGATACAGTCATCACCCAGACACGTCCCCTGGTGTTACTGTATAATGCCCCATTCCCAGCAGTCACCTCTCCAGTCATCACCCAGACACGTCCCCTGGTGTTACTGTATAATGCCCCATTCAGGCACATCCCCTGGTGTTACTGTATAATACCGCATTCCCACCAGTCACCTCTCCAGTCATCACCAAGACACATCCCCTGGTGTTACTGTATAATGCCCCATTCAGACACATCCCCCGGTGTTACTGTATAATGTCCCATTCTCAGCAGTCACCTCTCCAGTCATCACCCAGACACGTCCCCTGGTGTTACTGTATAATGCCCCATTCCCAGCAGTCACCTCTCCAGTCATCACCCAGACACATCCCCCGGTGTTACTGTATAATCCCCCATTCCCAGCAGTCACCTCTCCAGTCATAACCCAGACACATCCCCTGGTGTTACTGTATAATGTCCCATTCCCAGCAGTCACCTCTCTAGTCATAACCCAGACACATCCCCTGGTGTTACTGTATAATGCCCCATTCCCAGCAGTCATCTCTCCAGTCATCAACCAGACACGTCCCCTACTGTTACTGTATAATGCCCCATTCCCAGCAGTCACCTCTCCAGTCACCACCCAGACACATCCCCCGGTGTTACTGTATAATGCCCCATTCCCAGCAGTCACCTCTCCAGTCATCACCCAGACACATTCCGGGTGTTACTGTATAATGCCCAATTCCCAGCAGTCACCTCTCCAGTCATCACCCAGACACGTCCCCTAGTGTTACTGTATAATGTCCCATTCCCAGCAGTCACCTCTACAGTCATCACCCAGACACGTCCCCTGGTGCTACTGTATAATACCCCATTCCCAGCAGTCACCTGTCCAGTCATGACCCAGACACATCCACCGGTGTTACTGTATAATTCCCCATTCCCAGCAGTCATCTCTCCAGTCATCATCCAGACACATCCCCTGGTGTTACTGTATAATGCCCCATTACCAGCGGTCACCTCTCCAGTCATCACCCAGACACATCCCCTGGTGTTACTGTATAATGTCCCATTCCCAGCAGTCACCTCTCCAGTCATCACCCAGACACATCCCCCGGTGTTATTGTATAATGCCCCATTCCCAGCAGTCACCTCTCCAGTCATCACCCAGACACATCCCCTGGTGTTACTGTATAATGACCCATTCCCAGCAGTCACCTCTCCAGTTATCACCCAGACACGTCCCCTGGTGTTACTGTATAATGTCAAGGGTTCAGCTTGCTGGGGGTAGCTTGCGTGGAATTTAATAAGTGTGGAATTAAGAAGTGTGTTATCCGTAAAGTTAAAAAAAAACAGTTGAACAAACATTGAGCGCCATCAAGGAAAGGTAACTTACTTAAACAACTTATTCCTACACCACTTAACCCAACATTATCTCACAAACGACCACAGCATGTTCATCAAACTACTGTTTCTTATTTCAATTCTTGGAATTCTCACCAAATGTAGCAACATTCTACACACCCTAAAACTCACCCCTCTGTGCACATTACAGCTTCTATTCTCCACTCCCCTCTTCTAACCACTCATGAGCTTTATACTTACTTCTCTGCAAGTACTTTGACAACCACAATTGGCCACCAGAATAAACACTCGTGAACATCCACCAATATTTATCTCACTCTTCTGCTTTTATTAGCTGGTGCCATATCACCAAATCCAGGCCCCAACCACCTGTCCCTCTCACACTCAGCTGTCTCAAAACAACATAGAAATCCATCTAACCTCATAAATATCACGTCTCCCATCCCCCTCCAAGTCACTAAAATGTGGCTTATGGAATGCAAGCTCTGTTTGTAACATATTACCATCCATCCATGACCTCTTCATATCTCACAACTTTAATCTGCCGACTATAACAGAAACCTGGCTCACACAATCAGACACAGCCTCCCATGCAGCACTGTCACACGGTGGTTTCCACTTCACACACACACACACACACACACACACCCAGGCCTGGTAATAGTAAAGGTGGTGGGGTTGGAATATTACTGTCCCAATTTTTCACATACACTGTTGTACCTCAGGTTCCATCACTCGCATTCACATCATTTGAAGTTCACTCTATCAGGATCCCCCCCCCCCCCCTTCTCTCTGCGTGTTGCAGCTATCTATTGCCCTCATGGGCAACTCGAACAACAATTTCTAGAAGATTTTTCTGCCTGGCTCCCTCACTTCCTCTCCTCTGACATCTCCACCATCATTATGGGTCGATTTCAATATAGCTCTTGACAGTCCACAATCTGTTCATGCCTCCAAACTCCTCTCTCTAATCTCCTCTCTTGGCCTCACCCAATGGTCTGACTCCTCTACTCATCAGGAAGGCCACTGCCTTGATCTTATGTTCACCAGGCTCTGCTCAGTTTCTGAATTCATTAACACTCCTTTCCCTCTCTCTGATCACAACCTGATCACCTTCACAATCTCTTCTATTACTCTAAATTCTATGACACTAAAACCTAGCAAGCCTCCTCTAACCTGCAGAAATACTAACAATATACATTTTTAACAACTTTCCACTTCTCTGCAACAACTGGTCTCACCAATCTCTACATTTATCACACCTGACACTGCTGTATCCCACCTGCACAAGACCCTAGAGAGTGCCCTTGATGAAGTGGCTCCAGCTACCCATCACACTCCACGTAGGCTTAGATGCCAACCGTGGCACTCTAAATCAACAAGACACCTACAAAAACTGTCACGTAAGGTAGAACGTCAGTGGCGGAAATCTCAGAATCCAAGTGACTTCCTCACATATAAGACCACCTACCACTCCTATCATCAGGCCCTGGACACTACCAAACAAACATATTTCCAATCTCTCATGTCTTCTCATGCCACCAACCCCAAGCGACTTTTTAATACATATAAATCACTTCTTTACCCTCCCTCACTTCCCCCACTAGCTACTATCAGTGCACAAGAACTTGCTTCCTACTTCAAGGATAAGATTGATAAAATCCGAGATGAAATGGTACGCTCTTCCTCAGCCAGTGACCTGCTCAATTCCCTACCTGAACCCTCTGGCACTTTCTCTTCATTTGATCCCACAAGTGAAGATGAAGTATCAACACTCTTTCCATCCTCCTACTCCACTACCTCTCCTCTTGATCCTATACCCTCACAAGTCAGTAAAACTTTGTCTCCTGTGCTTATCCCAACCTTAACTAAAATCTGTAATCTCTCTCTCTACTGGTATCTTTCCTTCTCTGTTTAAGCATGCAGTGATTACTCCCATTCTAAAAAAATACAACTCTGACCCAAACACACTCTCTAACTACCGTCCCATTTCTCAGCTACCAGGTCCCTCAAAGCTACTTGAGAGACTTGCCTACACTCGCCTTGCACACATTCTTAACTCCCACAACTTATTAGACCCACTTCATTCAGGCTTTCATGCCCAACACTCCACAGACACTGCACTGACCAAAGATCTGCTAGATCTAAAGCCGATTACACACTACTCATTCTTCTAGATCTATCTGCTGCTTATGACACTGTTGCCCTCTCCTGGTTCTCATCCTACCTATCTAATCGCTCTTTCAGTGTTCACTTCTCTGATTCTACCTCTTCTTCTCTACATCTATCAGTTGGAGTACCGCAAGGCTCAGTCTTGGGTCCTCTGCTGTTCTCAGTCTGTACCTCATCTCATTGCTGGGTGATCATATCATACAACCCATTAAGAACCTAGCAATCTGGTGGACCATTATGCAACAGGTAGCATCTATCCTTGTGTATCAATGCCTATTCCCCCATATATTGTAAGCATGCAAGCAGGGCCTTCCTACCTCTATGTCTGTCTGTTTTTACCCAGTTTTGTTCTATTACTGTTATTTTAATTGTAAAGCGCAACGGAATATGCTGCGCTATATAAGAAACTGCTAATAAATAAATAAATATTAAAATAAATACAACACAGGCCGCTGCCCCTGTATAGTATGACAATACAGTCCACTCCCCCTGTATACTATGACAGCACAGGAAGCTACGCCTGTATATTATGACAACACAGGCCGCTCCCCCTGTATACTATGACAGTACAGGATGCTATCCCTGTATATTATGACAACACAGGCCACTCCCCCTGTATACTATGACAGTACAGGATGCTACCCATGTATATTATAGCAACACAGGCCGCTCCCCTTGTATACCATGACAGCACAGGATGCTACCCCTGTATATTATAGCAACATAGGCCGCTCCCCTTGTATACTATGACAGCACAGGATGCTACCCCTGTATATTATGACAACACACGCCACTCCTTCTGTATAGAAAGCCAATACTTGCCACTCACCCTATATAATAATAGTAACAAGACACCACAGGCCCCTCCGCCTGTATATTATGACAACACAGGTCGCTCCCCTTGTATACTATGACAGTACAGGAAGCTACCCCTGTATATTATGACAACACAGGCCACTCCTTCTGTATAGAAAGACAATCCATGCCACTCAACCTATATAATAATAGAAACAAGACACCACAGGCCCCTCCTCCTGTATATTATGACCACAGGTCACTCCCCTTGTATACTATGACAGTACAAGAAGCTACCCCTGTATATTATGACAACACAGGCCACTCCTTCTGTATAGAAAGACAATCCATGCCGCTCAACCTATATAATAATAGAAACGAGACACCACATGCCCCTCCTCCTGTATATTATGACCACAGGTCACTCCACTTGTATACTATGACAGTACAGGATGCTACCCCTGTATATTATGACAACACAGGCCACTCCTTCTTTATAGAAAGACAATACATGTCACTCACCCTATATAATAATAGGAACAAGACACCACAGGCCCCTCCGCCTGTATATTATGGCAACCCAGGTCGCTCCTCCTGTATACTATGACAGTACAGGACGCTACCCCTGTATATTATGCCACTACCCCTGTATACAATGACGGAACAGGATGCTAGCCCTGTATGTTATGACAACACAGGCTGCTTCCACTGTACACTATGACAGCACAGGATGCTCCCCCTGTATACTATGACAACACAGGCCGCTCCTCCTGTATACTATGACAGCACAGGATGCTACCCCTGTATATTATGACAACACAGGCCCCTCCTTCTTTATAGAAAGACAATACATGTCACTCACCCTATATAATAATAGGAACAAGACACCACAGGCCCCTCCGCCTGTATATTATGGCAACACAGGTCGCTCCTCCTGTATACTATGACAGTACAGGACGCTACCCCTGTATATTATGCCACTACCCCTGTATACAATGACGGAACAGGATGCTAGCCCTGTATGTTATGACAACACAGGCTGCTTCCACTGTACACTATGACAGCACAGGATGCTACCCCTGTATATTATGACAACACAGACCACTCACCCTGTATACTATGACAGCACATGATGCTACCGCTGTATATTATGTTAACACAGGCCGCTACCCCTGTATACTATGACAACACAGGCTGCTACCTCTGTATATTATAGCAACACAGGCCGCTCCCCCTGTATACTATGACAGCACAGGATGCTACCCCTGTATACTTTGACAGCACAGGCCGCTCCCCCTGTATACAATGACGGCACAGGATGATATCCCTCTATATTATGACAATACAGGCCGCTCCCCCTGTATACTATGACAGCACAGGATGACAACACAGGCCGCTCCTCCTGTATACTATGACAGCACAGGATGACAACACAGGCCGCTCCCCCTGTATACTATGACAGCACAGGATGCTACCCCTGTATACTTTGACAGCACAGGCCGCTCCCCCTGTATACAATGACGGCACAGGATGATATCCCTCTATATTATGACAATACAGGCCGCTCCCCCTGTATACTATGACAGCACAGGATGACAACACAGGCCGCTCCTCCTGTATACTATGACAGCACAGGATGACAACACAGGCCGCTCCTCCTGTATACTATGACAGCACAGGATGACAACACAGGCCGCTCCTCCTGTATACTATGACAACACAGGATGCTACCCCTCTATATTATGACAATACAGGCCGCTCCCCCTGTATACTATGACAGCACAGGATGCTACCCCTGTATATTATGACAGCACAGGCTGCTCCCCTTGTATACTATGACAGCACAGGATGCTACACCTGTATATTATGAAAACACAGGCCGCTCCCCCTGTATACTATGAAAGCACAGGATGCTACCCCTGTATACTATAACAGCACAGGATGCTACCCCTGTATATTATGAAAACACAGGCCGCTCCCCCTGTATACTATGAAAGCACAGGCTGCTACCTCTGTATATTATAGCAACACAGGCCGCTCCCCCTGTATACTATGACAGCACAGGATGCTACCCCTGTATACTTTGACAGCACAGGCCGCTCCCCCTGTATACAATGACGGCACAGGATGATATCCCTCTATATTATGACAACACAGGCTGCTCCCCCTGTACACTATGACAGCACACGCCGCTCCCCCTGTATACTATGAAAGCACAGGATGCTACCCCTGTATATTACAGCAACACAGGCCGCTCCCCCTGTATACTATGACAGCACAGGATGCTACCCCTGTATACTATGACAGCACAGGCCACTCCTTCTGTATAGAAAGCCAATACATGCTGTTCACCCTATATAATAATAGTAACAAGACACCACAGGCTGCTCCCCCTGTATACTATGACAGCACAGGCCGCTCCCCCTGTATACAATGACGGCACAGGATACTTCCCCTGTATATTATGACAATACAGGCCGCTCCTTCTGTATAGAAAGCCAATACATGCTGCTCACCCTATATAATAATAGTAACAAGACACCACAGGCCCCTCCCCCTGTATACTATGACAGCACAGGCCAGCCCCCTGTATTCAATGACGGCACAGAATGATAACCCTGTATATTATGACAATACAGGCCACTACTCCTGTATACTATGACAGTACAGGACGCTGCCCCTGTACATTATGCTACTACCCCTGTACACAATGATGGCACAGGATACTACCCCTGTATATTATGACAACACAGGCCGATCCACCTGTATACTATGACAGCAGATGATGCTACCCCTGTATATTATGTAAAGACAGGCCACTCCCCCTGTATACTATGACAGCACATGATGCTACCCCTGTATATTATGTAAACACAGGCCACTCCCCCTGTATACTATGACAGCCCATGATGCTACCCCTGTATATTATGAA
Source organism: Pseudophryne corroboree (assembly GCF_028390025.1). Lineage (NCBI taxonomy): Eukaryota > Metazoa > Chordata > Amphibia > Anura > Myobatrachidae > Pseudophryne > Pseudophryne corroboree. Next base: position 55,012 of record NW_026968055.1, on the reverse strand, counting down.
AACACAGGCCACTCCTCCTGTATTCTATGACAACACAGGCTGCTACCCTGTATATTTTAGCAACACAGGCCGCTCCCCCTGTATACAATGACAGCACAGGCCACTCCTTCTGTATAGAAAGCCAATACATGCTGCTCTCCCTATATAATAATAGTAACAAGACACCACAGGCCCCTCCCCCTGTATACTATGACAGCACAGGCTGCTCCCCCTGTATTCAATGACGGCACAGAATGATACGCCTGCATATTATGACAATACAGGCCGCTCCCCCTGTATACTATGACAGCACAGGATGCTACCCCTGTATATTATGACAACATATGCTGCTCCCCTGAATATTAATACAACACAGGCCGCTCCCTCTGTATAGTACAATGCCAAAGGACACAACACCTGTATTGTTCCGTTTATGGAAATACAATAACGGAGGGGTCAGCGCCACCTGTATTACGGTAATGGCGGGGTCTGAGTCAGCATAGGATGCTACCCCTGTATACAATGACAGCACAGGCCACTCCTTCTGTATAGAAAGCCAATACATGCGGCTCACCCTATATAATAATAGTAACAAGACGCCACAGGCCCCTCCCCCTGTATACTATGACAGTACAAGACGCTACCCCTGTATATTATGACAATACAGGCCACTACTCCTGTATACTATGACAGCACAGGACGCTGCCCCTGTACATTATGCTACTACCCCTGTATACAATGATGGCACAGGATACTACCCCTGTATATTATGACAACACAGGCCGCTCCACCTGTATACTATGACAGCAGATGATGCTACCTCTGTATATTATGTAAACACAGGCCGCTCCCCCTGTATACTATGACAGCACATGATGCTACCCCTGTATATTATGTTAATACAGACCGCTCCCCCTGTATACTATGACAGCACATGATGCTACCCCTGTATATTATGAAAACACAGGCCACTCCTCCTGTATTCTATGACAACACAGGCTGCTACCCTGTATATTTTAGCAACACAGGCCGATCCCCCTGTATACAATGACAGCACAGGCCACTCCTTCTGTATAGAAAGCCAATACATGCTGCTCTCCCTATATAATAATAGTAACAAGACACCACAGGCCCCTCCCCCTGTATACTATGACAGCACAGGCCGCTCCCCCTGTATTCAATGACGGCACAGAATGATACCCCTGCATATTATGACAATACAGGCCGCTCCCCCTGTATACTATGACAGCACAGGATGCAACCACTGTATATTATGACAACACAGGCCGCTCCTCCTGTATACTATGACAGCACAGGATGCTACCCCTGTATACTATGACAGCACAGGCCACTCCTTCTGTATAGAAAGCCAATACATGCTGCTCTCCCTATATAATAACAGTAACAAGTCACCACAGGTTGCTCCCCCTGTATACTATGACAGCACAGGCCGCTCCTCCTGTATACAATGACAGCACAGGATGCTACCCCTGTATATTATGACAATACAGGCCGCTCCCCCTGTATACTATGACAGCACAGGATGACAACACAGGCCGCTCCTCCTGTATACTATGACAGCACAGGATGCTACCCCTGTATATTATGACAATACAGGCCGCTCCCCCTGTATACTATGACAGCACAGGATGCTACCCCTGTATATTATGACAACATATGCTGCTCCCCTGAATATTAATACAACACAGGCCGCTCCCTCTGTATAGTACAATGCCAAAGGACACAACACCTGTAATGTTCCGTTTATGGAAATACAATAACGGAGGGGTCAGCGCCACCTGTATTACGGTAACGGCGGGGTCTGCGCCACCTGTATTACGGCAACAGCGTGGTCTGCACCACCTGTATTACGGTAACTCCAGGGTCTACGCCGCTTGTATTACGGTAACGCCTGGGTTTGCGCCACCTGTATTACGGTAACAGCGGGGTCTGCACCTCCTGTATTACGGTAACAGCGGGGTCTGCGCCACTGTATTACAGTAACGGCGGGGTCTGCGCCACTGTATTACGGTAATGGCGGGGTCGGCGCCACCTATATTACGGTTACGGCAGGGGCTGCGCCACCTTAATTACAGAAACGGCAGGGGCTGCGCCACCTGTAATACGGTAACGGCGGGGTTTGCGACGCCTGTATTACGGTAATGGCGGGGTCTGCGCCACAGTATTACGGTAACGGCGGGATCTCCACCACCTGTATTAAGGTAACGGCGGGGTCTGCGCCACCTGTATTACTGTAACACCGGGTCTGAGCCACCTGTATTACGGTAACGGCCGGGTCTGCGCCACCGGTATTACGGTAACGCCGGGCTCTGCGCTACCTGTATTACGGTAACGGCGGGATCTGCACCACCTGTATTACGGTAATGGCGGGGTCTGCGCCACCTGTATTAAGGTAACTCCGGGGTCTGCGCCACCTGTATTACTGTAACGCCGGGGTCTGAGCCACCTGTATTACGGTAACGGCCGGGTCTGCGCCACCGGTATTACGGTAACGCCGGGTTCTGCGCTACCTGTATTACGGTAACGGCGGGATCTGCGCCCTCCTTTATTACGGTAATGGCGGGGTCTGCTACAACTGTATTACGATAACGGGCGGGTCTGCGCCACTTGTATTACGGTAATGGCGGGGTCTGCACCACCTGTATTACGGTAACGCCGGGGTCTGCGCCACCTGTATTACGGTAACGGCGGGGTCTGCGCCACCTGTATTACGGTAACGGCGGGGTCTGCGACGCCTGTATTACGGTAACGGCGGGGTCTGTGACGCCTGTATTAAGGTAACGGCGGGGTCTGTGCCACCTGTATTACAGTAACAGCTGGGTCTGCATCACCTGTATTACGGTAACGGCGGGGTCTGTGACGCCTGTATTACGGTAACGGCGGGGTCTGCACCACCTGTATTACGGTAACAGCTGGGTCTGCGTCACCTGTATTACGGTAACGGCGGGGTCTACGCTACCTGTATTACGGTAGCGGCGGGGTCTGCGCCACCTGTATTACAGTAATAGGACACTAGAGTGTCAGCCACCTGTATAGGGCATACTTGCCTACCTGACCCTCTCCATGAGGGAGAAAATGCTCTGTTCCTGGGCTTTCCTGGTAATGTATGATTGCCATCACCTGTGGTGAAACACCTTTCTTATCAAGTAACTAGCTCACCACAGGTGATGGCAATCATACATTACCAGGAAAGTCCAGGAACAGAGCATTTTCTCCCTCATGGAGAGGGTCAGGTAGGCAAGTATGGTATAGGGATAATGCAGCACCAGAGGCTGCTCCAGCTGCACTATAACAAGGCACCAGAGGCTGCTCCCCCTGTAGTACAGAACCTGACACCAGAGCTGCTCAGCCTATAGAATAATAATAATAATATCATTACCTGCTGCCAGACACAGCAATGGCTGAACTCTGCTCCTGCTGCCTTGTGGGAATGATAGAAGGAAGGCGGAGCTCAGACCTGGGGAAAATGGCCGCCGCTCCTGATGTCATTACACGGCCAGGGAACCTATTGCTGCTGCAGTTGATGCCGGACTGGTCTACCATAAAATGGCCGCCGGCCTTCTGCACTGAGGACTTTTATGGTTTTTGTCATTACTGGGGGCGGAGCTGCGGGCGGGGTGAAGGAGGGGAGGGGCCAATAACCAGGAAGCAGCTTTTGCCAATCATGCCCTACTTCCTATCTGTGCGTTCCACCTTACTTCCGGATTGTGCGTTCCACATACAGGAAGTGAGTTTTCATCGACTGCTGCAGCCTTCCAGTGTCCGTTGAGATCAGGTAATGGCGTCTTACTATACAGGGGGAGCAGCCTGTAGTGTCCTGATATTATTATTAAACAGGTGGAGCAGCCATTTGTGTCCTGTTATTATTACTATACAGTGGGAGCAGCCTGTGGTGTCCTATTATTATTATTATACAGGAGGAGCAGCCTTTGGTGTCCTGTTATTGTTATTGTTGTTATTATTATTATTATTATTATTATCATTATAATAATACAGGGGGAGCAGCCTGTGGTGTCCTGTTATTATTATTATTATTATTATTATTATTATTATTATTATACAGAGGGAGCGGCGTGTGGTGTCCTGTTTTTATTATTATACAGGTGGAGCGGCCTGTTGTGTCCTATTATTATTATAGATGGGGAGCTACTTGTAGTGTCCTATTATATTTTTACTGGTGGAGCAGCCTATTGTGTGATTTTATTATTAATATAAAGGGAGAGCAGAATGGGGTGTGCTGTTGTTATTAGTGTTATACAGGGGGAGCAGGTTTTTGTGTACAGTTATTATTATACAGGGACAGCATCTTGTGGTGTCCTGGTATTATTATTATTATACATTGGGAGTGATGGTGATGTCCTACAATACAGGAGGAATGGTCTGTGGTGTCCTGCTTTTAAATACATTTGTTATTATTTTTTTATTGGGGTGCAGCCTTTAGTGTCGTTGTTATTATTATTATTATTATTACTACAGGTTGAGTATCCCATATCCAAATATTCGGAAATACAGACTTTTTTTGAGTGAGAGTGAAATAGTGAAACCTTTCTTTTTTGATGGCTCAATGTACACAAACTTTGTTCAATGCACAAAGTTATAAAACAATATTGGCTAAAATGACCTTCAGGCTGTGTGTATAATGTGTATATGTAACATAAATGCGTTCTGTGCTTAGACTTGGGTCCCATCACCATGATATCTCATTATAGTATGCAATTATTCCAAAATACGGAATAATCCGATATCCAAAATACCTCTGGTCCCAAGCATTTTGGATAAGGGATACTCTGGGGATTGAAAATATTGCTCAAAATCTAGGATGTATTAAAGCAGAGACCATAATATCCCTGGCATGTGTAACAGATGATAATTGGAGCAGTATGAAGCAAATGTATATCAGACTTCTGGGAGTGTCACAGTGACATAACATATCTATAATAATAATACAGGAACATGACTGGGGAGGTGAGGGGATCTGGGAGCATCATAGTGACATCACTTATATCTATAGTAATAACACAGAGACATGACTGGGGAGGTGATAGGATCTGGGAGTATCACAGTGACGTCACTTATATCTATAGTAATAATACAGGGACATGAGTGGGGAGGTGAAGGGATCTGGGAGTATCACAGTGACGTCACTTATATCTATAGTAATAATACAGGGACATGACTGGGGAGGTGAGGGCATCTGGGAATATCACAGTAACATCACTTATGTCTATAATAATACAGGGACATGACTGGGGAGGTGAGGGAATCTGGGAGCATCATAGTGACATCACTTATCTCTATAGTAATAATACAGAGACATGACTGGGGAGGTGAGGGGATCTGGGAGCGTCACATTTACATTACTTATATCTGTAGTAATAATACAGGAATATGACTGGGGAGGTGATGGGATCTGGGACCATCACAGTGACATCACTTATATCTATAGTTATAGTACAGGTACATGACTGGGAGGTGAAGGGATCTAGGAGTATTTGCAGCGATATTGATGTCTCCCCCATTTCGCAGGGTTACACAGTAGTGAAGAAGATCTCTGGTGAGTGTGAGACACCCAGCAGCCATCCTCGTGTGTCAGGTGGACTAAGCAGGACCCACAGCCCCATCACAGTGCCTCCACCTCACTCACTGATACATGAGAGAGACAGTGACCAGAAGATCCTGGAACTCAACAACAAGATCATTCAGCTGCTGACAGGAGAGGTGACTGCTGGGAATGGGACATTATACAATAACACCAGGGGACATGTCTTGGTGATGACTGAAGAGGTGACTGCTGGGAATGGGACATTATACAGTAACACCAGGGGATGTGTCTCGGTGATGACTGGAGAGGTGACTGCCGGGACTGGGACATTATACAGTAATACCGGGGGACGTGTCTGGGTGATGACTGGAGAGGTGACTGCTGGGAATGGGGCATTATACAGTAACACCAGGGAATGTGTCTGGGTGATGACTGGAGAGGTGACTGCTGGGAATGGGGCATTATACAGTAACACCAGGGAATGTGTCTGGGTGATGACTGGAGAGGTGACTGCTGGGAATGGGGCATTATACAGTAACACCAGGGAATGTGTCTGGGTGATGACTGGAGAGGTGACTGCTGGAAATGGGACATTATACAGTAACACCGGGGATGTGTCTGGGTGATGACTGGAGAGGTGACTGCTGGGAATGGGACATTATACAGTAACACCTTCGGATGTGTCTGGGTGATGTCTGGAGAGGTGACTGCTGGGAATGGGGCATTATACAGTAACACCAGGGAATGTGTCTGGTTGATGACTGGAGAGGTGGCTGCTGGAAATGGGACATTATACAGTAACACCAGGTGATGTGTCTGGGTGATGACTGGAGAGGTGACTGCTGGGAATGGGACATTATACAGTAACACCAGGGGACATGTCTGGGTGATGACTGGAGAGGTGACTGCCGGGAATGGGGCATTATACAGTAACACCAAGGAATGTGTCTGGGTGATGACTGCAGAGGTGCCTGCTGGGAATGGGGCATTATACAATAACACCAGGAGATGTGTCTGGGTGATGACTGGAGAGGTGACTGCTGGGAATGGGGTATTATACAGTAACACCGGGGGGATGTGTCTGGGTGATGACTAGAGAGGTGACTGCTGGGAATGGGACATTATACAGTAACACCAGGGAACGTGTCTGAGTGATGACTGGAGAGATGACTGCTGGGAATGGGACATTATACAGTAACACCAGGAGATGTGTCTGGATGATGACTGGAGAGATGACTGCTGGGAATGGGACATTATACAGTAACACCAGGGGACGTGTCTGGGTGATGACTGGAGAGGTGACTGCTGGGAATGGGACATTATACAGTAACACCAGGAGATGTGTCTGGGTGATGACTGGAGAGGTGACTGCTGGGAATGGGACATTATACAGTAACACCAGGGGATGTGTCTGGGTGATGACTGGAGAGGTGACTGCTGGGAATGGGACATTATACAGTAACACCAGGGGATGTGTCTGGGTGATGACTGCTGGGAATGGGACATTATACAGTAACACCAGGAGATGTGTCTGGATGATGACTGGAGAGGTGACTGCTGGGAATGGGACATTATACAGTAACACCAGGGAACGTGTCTGGGTGATGACTGGAGAGGTGACTGCTGGGAATGGGACATTATACAGTAACACCAGGGGATGTGTCTGGGTGATGACTGGAGAGGTGACTGCTGGGAATGGGACATTATACAGTAACACCAGGGGATGTGTCTGCGTGATGACTGGAGAGGTGACTGCCGGGAATGAGGCATTATACAGTAACACCAGGGGATGTGTCTGGGTGATGACTGGAGAGGTGACTGCCGGGAATGAGGCATTATACAGTAACACCAGGGGACGTGTCTGGGTGATGACTGGAGAGGTGATTGCTGGGAATGGGACATTATACAGTAACACCAGGGGATGTGTCTGGGTGATGACTGGAGAGGTGACTGCTGGGAATGGGACATTATACAGTAACACCAGGGGATGTGTCTGGGTGATGACTGGAGAGGTGACTGCTGGGAATGGGACATTATACAGTAACACCGGGGGATGTGTCTGGGTGATGACTGGAGAGGTGACTGCTGGGATTGGGACATTATACAGTAACACCAGGGGATGTGTCTGGGTGATGACTGGAGAGGTGGCTGCTGGGAATGGAGCATTATACAGTAACACCAGCGGATGTGTCTGGATGATGACTGGAAAGGTGACTGCTGGGAATGGGACGTTATACAGTAACACCAGGGGACGTGTCTGGGTGATGACTGGAGAGGTGATTGCTGGGAATGGGACATTATACAGTAACACCAGGGGATGTGTCTGGGTGATGACTGGAGAGGTGACTGCTGGGAATGGGACATTATACAGTAACACCAGGGGATGTGTCTGGGTGATGACTGGAGAGGTGACTGCTGGGAATGGGACATTATACAGTAACACCGGGGGATGTGTCTGGGTGATGACTGGAGAGGTGACTGCTGGGAATGGGACATTATACAGTAACACTAGGGGATGTGTCTGGGTGATGACTGGAGAGGTGGCTGCTGGGAATGGGGCATTATACAGTAACACCTTCGGATGTGTCTGGGTGATGTCTGGAGAGGTGACTGCTGGGAATGGGGCATTATACAGTAACACCAGGGAATGTGTCTGGTTGATGACTGGAGAGGTGGCTGCTGGAAATGGGACATTATACAGTAACACCAGGTGATGTGTCTGGGTGATGACTGGAGAGGTGACTGCTGGGAATGGGACATTATACAGTAACACCAGGGGACATGTCTGGGTGATGACTGGAGAGGTGACTGCCGGGAATGGGGCATTATACAGTAACACCAAGGAATGTGTCTGGGTGATGACTGCAGAGGTGCCTGCTGGGAATGGGGCATTATACAATAACACCAGGAGATGTGTCTGGGTGATGACTGGAGAGGTGACTGCTGGGAATGGGGTATTATACAGTAACACCGGGGGGATGTGTCTGGGTGATGACTAGAGAGGTGACTGCTGGGAATGGGACATTATACAGTAACACCAGGGAACGTGTCTGAGTGATGACTGGAGAGATGACTGCTGGGAATGGGACATTATACAGTAACACCAGGAGATGTGTCTGGATGATGACTGGAGAGATGACTGCTGGGAATGGGACATTATACAGTAACACCAGGGGACGTGTCTGGGTGATGACTGGAGAGGTGACTGCTGGGAATGGGACATTATACAGTAACACCAGGAGATGTGTCTGGGTGATGACTGGAGAGGTGACTGCTGGGAATGGGACATTATACAGTAACACCAGGGGATGTGTCTGGGTGATGACTGGAGAGGTGACTGCTGGGAATGGGACATTATACAGTAACACCAGGGGATGTGTCTGGGTGATGACTGCTGGGAATGGGACATTATACAGTAACACCAGGAGATGTGTCTGGATGATGACTGGAGAGGTGACTGCTAGGAATGGGACATTATACAGTAACACCAGGGAACGTGTCTGGGTGATGACTGGAGAGGTGACTGCTGGGAATGGGACATTATACAGTAACACCAGGGGATGTGTCTGGGTGATGACTGGAGAGGTGACTGCTGGGAATGGGACATTATACAGTAACACCAGGGGATGTGTCTGCGTGATGACTGGAGAGGTGACTGCCGGGAATGAGGCATTATACAGTAACACCAGGGGATGTGTCTGGGTGATGACTGGAGAGGTGACTGCCGGGAATGAGGCATTATACAGTAACACCAGGGGACGTGTCTGGGTGATGACTGGAGAGGTGATTGCTGGGAATGGGACATTATACAGTAACACCAGGGGATGTGTCTGGGTGATGACTGGAGAGGTGACTGCTGGGAATGGGACATTATACAGTAACACCAGGGGATGTGTCTGGGTGATGACTGGAGAGGTGACTGCTGGGAATGGGACATTATACAGTAACACCGGGGGATGTGTCTGGGTGATGACTGGAGAGGTGACTGCTGGGATTGGGACATTATACAGTAACACCAGGGGATGTGTCTGGGTGATGACTGGAGAGGTGGCTGCTGGGAATGGGGCATTATACAGTAACACCAGCGGATGTGTCTGGATGATGACTGGAAAGGTGACTGCTGGGAATGGGACGTTATACAGTAACACCAGGGGACGTGTCTGGGTGATGACTGGAGAGGTGATTGCCGGGAATGGGACATTATACAGTAACACCAGGGGATGTGTCTGGGTGATGACTGGAGAGGTGACTGCTGGGAATGGGACATTATACAGTAACACCAGGGGATGTGTCTGGGTGATGACTGGAGAGGTGACTGCTGGGAATGGGACATTATACAGTAACACCGGGGGATGTGTCTGGGTGATGACTGGAGAGGTGACTGCTGGGAATGGGACATTATACAGTAACACTAGGGGATGTGTCTGGGTGATGACTGGAGAGGTGGCTGCTGGGAATGGGGCATTATACAGTAACACCAGCGGATGTGTCTGGATGATGACTGGAAAGGTGACTGCTGGGAATGGGACGTTATACAGTAACACCAGGGGATGTGTCTGGGTGATGACTGGAGAGGTGGCTGCTGGGAATGGGGCATTATACAGTAACAGCAGGGGATGTCTCTGGGTGATGACCGGAGAGGTGACTGCTGGGAATGGGTCATTATACAGTAACACCGGGGGACATGTCTGGGTGATGACTGGAGAGGTGACTGCTGGGAATGGTACATTATACAGTAACACTAGGGAACGTGTCTGAGTGATGACTGGAGAGGTGACTGCTTGGAATGGGGCATTATACAGTAACACCAGGGGATGTGTCTGGGTGATTACTGGAGAGGTGACTGCTGGGAATGGAGCATTATACAGTAACACCAGGGGACGTGTCTGGGTGATGACTGTATCACTGTGTGTGTCAGGTACCTATAAGGTGTCAGGATGTCACTGTCTATGTCTCCATGCAGGAGGGGGAGTATATAGAGGAACACAGGGGTCTGTACAAGGACGTGATGATGGAGAATCACCGGCCCCTCACATCACTGGGTAAGAGGAGACTGTCATGTATTGTACAGGGTAGAGCAGGTATGGGGGCCCCCTATATACACACATCATCTGATAATCACATATATACACTGTACTCAGTCACTGTGTGTCTCCTACAGATGGGCCCAGTAACAGAGATACCCCAGAGAGATGTCCCCGTCCTCTGTATTCCCAGGATTGTACAGAGGAGAATCACAGGATCCCACAGGAGGATCAGGTAGGTGGGATTTAGGGTCTCCCCAATATACCAAAGTGACTGTCACTATATGATCTGTAGAGGAGCTGTGTGTCTTATACACTGATATTATACTGTTTCACCTCAGTTTAATCACTATGCAAATGCCATTGTATTTTCTGCTGCGGGGTATACTGGGCTCCACAAGGATTAACATCGGGTGTAGAGTAGGATCTTGATCCGAGGCACCAACAGGCTCACATCTTTTGACTGTTCCCAAGATGCACAGCGCCGCCTCCTCTATAGTCCCGCCTCCGTGCACAGCTCAGTCAGTAGGTTGGTGTCTTGCAGTAAGCAGTCACATAACAGGGGTGCTGCATTAGGCAGCCTATTGATGGCTTTATTGTAAAGGAAAAGACTGAAGATTCTTCTGACAGAGTAACAGGGCTGCAGCCGGCAACGTCTCACAGACGTCCCTGACTGCAGCTCCATCACTCCCAGCGGCTCTGTATACTCCCGCGCCCTGGTTGCCGGGTCACTGCAGCGGAGGCTCCGGTTCTTTCACAACATCAGTCACACACTCGCCGCCGTCCTCCCGGATCGTGGGGCCGCAGGTACGGGGGAGGTAAGGGGTCTCTCTGGCCGCACTTTACCGCGATCCAGCGATCTAGTAAAGGGTATTTCACTCAGCGGGCTATTCCTATATTGCTGTACCTGAGTGACTAAGTGTATCAGATGTCTTTCTGTATAATATAGGATTGTATCACAAGATATACTTGCTGTGTATTTTTCCTTGTGATTTATAGTCACCATATTGATTTATATCTCTTGAACACCCGGTTTGTGCCGTCATAGTCACATCACCGGGTGTTCTTGCTGGGTATATTGCTGCTACACCTTGTACCAGGTTTCCCGATATTGTGCACGCTCTTATGTCTGCTACACGTGGCAATGACGCTGGGGCTTCTCCCACACTGCGTGGTAGTGAGGCCGCAGACGTAATGGAGGAAATGGTTGTTTCCTCTGCTCTACAAGTAACTACCGTCACCTCCCTGAAGGAACCGACGGATAGACGTGTGGAGGGCTGTTTAAAAGCGATTTATACCCTAACAGGGGCTGTGTATAGGCGAACCATTGGACTGCTGAAGCTGTTGAGGCGTGGGCTCAGGAGCTTAAGGCGGAACTGCCTTCCAATGCGTCTGAGCATGCTCCACAATGTCTCTCGTATTGTCACGATCCGGGTATCTGGACGCCATTACTTACCCTTCAGATGCCTCCTAAGGCGGGCTCAGCGTTCCAGGACCGGATCCCGCTGTTCCTGAGTTTCCACATGCAGAGTGTCAGAGTGGTGTTTTCATCAGCCGCGGCCTCCGCTGTGCCCGCGTGGTTAAATGTGCATCTATCAGCCTGGCGTCTCCTGTCTCTGGTGGCCGGCGCCGCCATTACTGTTTCCCAGACCACATGGATTACAAACCAAACTTCCCTCCAAGTGTCTGCATGGGCGCAGCCATCTTGGATTCTGTCATCTGATCATTTCCACCAATCTGCTGTCTGTATTGTTGATTTGCATAATTGCCTAGCCAACCCCTTCCTTGCTGCAGGTATAAGTAAGCTGTGCCTGAGCAAGGAAGACGTCAGTGCTTTGGTTGTCAAACCTAGTTCCTGTTTGTCTCTCTCCTGTGATTGTCTTCCAGGTTCCAGCTCCTGTCTCAAGACTTCCACCATAGAGACCCGCACCAGCATTCCACCTGCGGTGTAGCCTGACTCTCCAATCCATCGTGGATTCATCTGTTTCCAGCTACAACATTACCTGCTTCCAGCTCAGCTTCCAGCAGAGTACAGCTTCCCTTAAAGGGCCGGTGTCCTTTCTACACTTTACCACTCTCCACCGGTATTATTATTTCTCCGCTCTCAAGTTCTACATTTCAGTTCATATTTCATCGCTCCCAAGTTCATTTATTATTTAACTGGTTCCAGCCAGTATCCACTCCGTGCTAACAGCAGTCTGGTTCCAGCCAGTATCCACAGCAGCTGTTTTACCTTCAGCAACCCAGCTTTTCCTGGAACACCAGCTGGCACAATCCTGGGTTATCTCCATTGCTACAGTCGGGCCTGGTAAGGACTTTCCATCTAGAAGATCATAAGAACTATCTCACACTACCAGTGCCCTGTGGCTCCTGCCATCCTGTAGTACTCAGGAACTGTATTTATTCTTTGCTGACTTTTACGTTTTCTTTTACTGCTGCCGTGTTGCGGAGTTGTCATAATAAACATCATTGACTTTTATCCAAGTTGTCGTGGTCACGCCTTCGGGCAGTTATTATTCATGTTACTTACATGTCCAGGGGTCTGATACAACCTCCCTGGTTCCGGTACATCTCAGCCCCTACAACTGAGGCTGCCTCCCGTCAGCTCAGGCCCTCAGTTGTGACACGTATATTACCACGGCTTCTCTATACCTTAAGTAGGCAGCCTCCGATGCCGGGGTGCTCGAGACCAAGGCTGCTACTACGTCTGACTTGACAAGACGTATACTTTGGTTGAGATTCTGGTCGGTGGATGTGGATTCCAAGAAAACCCTGGAGGTGCTTCCTTTCAAGGGAGACATTCTCTTCGGAGAAGACCTCAATAAGATTGTGGCTGATCTGGCTACTGCTAAAACTGCTTGCCTACCTAGTACGGCTCCTTCCGCACAGAAGGCTAAAAGTACTCTCCCTCGGCCCTTTCGTCCTCCAGGAAAAGCAAAAGGTCAGGCATACCCAAAGCAAGCTCGTGCTTCCAGACCTGCCAAGCCCAGACCAAAGCGTGCCTGGGCCGCCCATCAGCCTGCTTCCAAAACTGACAAGCCTGCCACATGACGGGGCGGGCCTCCCACTGGGGGATCCCAAGGTGGGGGGCCGACTTCTAGGTTTTGCCCAGGAATGGTTGCAGAGCACTTCGGATAACTGGGTAAGGGAAGTCGTCACTCGAGGTTACGCCATACCCTTCAAGAATCGTCCCCCTCATCGATTTTGTTTTACAGATGTGCCTCTGTATCTGGCAAAAGCAAACACTTTGTATTCGGTGGTGCGCTCCCTCCTGTCCACCGGAGTGGTGATACAGGTGCCTCTAGCTCAAAGGGGGAACGGGTACTATTCAACGCTGTTCCTAGTCCCGAAACCGGATGGGTCCTCACGGCCCATTCTCAATCTGAAGTCCTTGAACAAGCATATGCGGGTCTCCTAGTTTCGTATGGAAACTCTGCACTCTATTGTTCTGGTCTTGGAGCCTGGGGACTTTATGGTCTCCCTGGACATACAGGATGCCTTCCTCCATATTCCTATTGCGGTATCTCATCTGAGGTACCTGAGGTTTGCGGTGGGCAACCTACATTACCAATTTCGGGCGTTACCCTTTGGTTTGACAATGGCTCCCCAAGTTTTCACCAAAGTTATGGCGGTCATGACAGCTTCACTCTGCCGTCAAGGGGTAAGGTTCCTGCTGTATTTGGAAAAATTGTTGATCCTGGCGAATTCCCCAGATCTTCTCCTGTGTGATCTCGATCTGACGGTCCAGTGCATGAAATCCCACGGGTGGCTGATCAACTGGAAGAAATCCTCCCTGGTTCCTGCTCGGAGCATGGTACACCTGGGAGCGTTATTGGACACTCACCACCAGCAGTTGTTCCTGTCTCAGGAGAAAGTCCTGAAACTTCAAGACACGATTCAATGCTTCCTATCTCGTCCGCAAGTGTTGATTCATTCGGCAATGCAAGTGCTAGGTCTCATGGTGTCGGCTTTTAACATGGTGGAGTATGCTCAATTCCATTCTCGCCCTCTGCAGAAGTTGATTCTGTCCAAGTGGGACGGCCTGCCTCACCGGATCAGGTTTCACATGATGTCCTTGTCTCCGGGGGTCTGCCTGTCACTGAGCTGGTGGCTCCAGGACCAACGGTTGTGCAGGGGCCATTCCTTCTGGATATCCAACTGGGTCCTGCTGACGACGGATGCCAGTCTTAGAGGTTGGGGAGCAGTGTTGGAACAGCACTCTCTTCAGGGTCGGTGGGCCAAGGAGGAGTCTCTACTCCCGATAAATATTCTGGAACTGCGGGCAGTGTTCAATGCATTGACAATAGCCCAGCATCTCATACAGAACAGACCTGTTGAAGTACAATCGGACAACGCCACCACGGTGGCGTACAACAATCAGGGCGGCACTCGAAGCCGCATGCCATTGAGGGAAGTATCACAGATTCTTCAATGGGTGGAACTTCATCTGCCAGCCATATCGGCAGTGTTCATTCTGGGGGTCCTAAACTGGGAAGCGGACTTTCTCATTCATCAGGACATACATGTGAGAGAGTGGAGCCTCCATCCAGAAGTGTTTCAACTCTTATTGGACAAGTGGGGCCTTCCAGATGTGGACCTGATGGCATCTCGACACAAACGCAAGGTTCTGGTCTTCAGAGCAAGGACAAGGGATCCTCAAGCTGCGTTCGTGGACGTTCTGGCAATACCATGGAACTTTCAGCTACCGTATGTGTTCCCTCCGGTGTCACTCCTGCCCAGAGTAATACGGAAGTTCAAGTAAGAAGGCGGAAACCTGCTTCTGGTTGCTCTAGCGTGGCCCAGATGGCACTGGTTCTCCAATCTACTGGGTCTCTCGTGGGATGGTCCCCTTCTACTTCCACAACGACCGGACCTCCTCGTTCAGGGTCCTTGTGTTTACCAGGATTTGGCCCATCTGTCTTCGACGGCGTGGCTCTTGAAGCTTTCGTCCTGAGGCCCAAGTGTTTTTCTGAGGTGGTCGTTCAAACTGTGTTGAAGGCCTGTAAGCCGGCTTCTGCTCGGAACTACCATAGGGTCTGGAATGCTTACTTCACTTGGTGTGCATTTCATAATCATGACGTTTTCAAATTTAGTACGGCCAAACTATTGGCTTTTCTACAACAGGTCCTGGATTTAGGCCTGCGTCTAGCCTCCCTCAAGGTTCAAATATCTGCCATCCCTCAAGGTTCACATCTCTGCTTTGATGGTTTGGTTTCAGAGAAAGATAGCTACCCTACCTGATGTCCATACATTCACTCAGGGTGTGCTGCGGATTCAGCCTCCATATGTGCCACCTGTGGCCCCTTGGGACTTGTCGGTGGTTTTGGAGGCCTTGCAAGAGTCTCCGTTTGAGCCTCTTGCCTCTACTGACCTTAAGTGGCTTTCCTTTAAGGTCCTCTTCTTGCTGGCGATTGTTTCAGATAGAAGGGTATCAGACTTGGATACCTTATCCTGTAACTCTCCCTATTTCATTTTTCACCGTGACCGGGCGGTTCTTAGAACGCGGCCAGGTTATTTGCCTATGGTGGTGTCTTCCTTCCACCTTAACCAGGAGATATTGGTTCCGGCTTTTAATTCTCCTGAGTTGTCTTCCAAAGAGCGGTCTTTGGATGTGGTACGGGCTCTCCGTATCTATGTGAAGAGAACTGCCTCTTTTAGGAAATCTGATTCTCTTTTTGTGTTGTTTGGATTTCACAAACGTGGCTGGCCTGCTTCCATGCAGACTTTGGGCAGGTGGATTAGAATGGTGATTGCACATGCTTATGTACAGGCTGGTCGCCCGGTTCCTGCTACCATTAAAGCCCATTCTACTCGGTCGGTTGGACCTTCTTGGGCGGCCCACCATGGTGCGACCCTTGAACAGTTGTGCAAGGGGGCAACATGGTCCTCTGGGAACACGTTTATAAGGTTCTATGCCTTCGATACCGCCACTTCCCAGGATGCTTCCTTTGGACACCAGGTTCTTGTGCCCACTACAGTGCTTCCCCTCACATAAGGAACTGCTTTAGGACATCCCCGATGTTAATCTTTGTGGAGCCCAGTGTACCCCGCAGCAGAAAACGAGATTTATGGTAAGAACTTACTGTTGTTAAATCTGTTTCTGCGAGGTACACTGGGCTCCACAAGGCGCCCACCCTGACACACTTAGCTTCTTTGGGTTGGTATTGGCATAGCCGCTGACACCCTTTCCTGTGGTGAGTGTGTGGTGTACTTGGCTACGAGCGATTGTCGTCACTGATACCTGCTACTGCATTGGGCTAATTAACGAAACTGAGCTCCTGTGCACATAGGCGGGGTTATAGAGGAGGCGGCGCAGTGCATCTTGGGAACAGTCAAAAGCTTTGAGCCTGTTGGTGCCCCGGATCAAGATCCTACTCTACACCCGATTTTATCCTTGTGGAGCCCAGTGTACCACACAGAAAGAGATTTAACAACGGTAAGTTCTTACCATAAATATCTTTATTTTTTGGTTATTTAGGTAGAACGTCTGTCTGATATTAAGGCAGAAGATATAGATGAAGAAGAAGAGACGTATGTGACTGATATAAAGGCAGAAGATATAGAGGGAGAAGAAAAGACGTATGTGACTGATATAAAGGCAGAAGATATAGAGGGAGAAGAAGATACGTATGTGACTGATATAAAGGCAGAAGATATAGAGGGAAAAGAAGAGACGTATGTGACTGATATAAAGGCAGAAGATATAGAGGGAGAAGAAGAGATGTATGTGACTGATATAAAGGCAGAAGATATAGAGGGAGAAGAAGAGACGTATGTGACTGATATGAAGGCAGAAGATACAGAGGGAGAAGAGGAGACGTATGTGACTGATATAAAGGCAGAAGATATAGAGGGAGAAGAAGAGATGTATGTGACTGATATAAAGGCAGAAGATATAGCAGGAGAAGAAGAGACGTATGTGACTGATATAAAGGCAGAAGATATAGAGGGAGAAGAAGAGACATATATGACTGATATAAAGGCAGAAGATATAGCGGGAGAAGAAGAGACGTATGTGACTGATATAAAGGCAGAAGATATAGAGGGAGAAGAAGAGATGTATGTGACTGATATAAAGGCAGAAGATATAGAGGGAGAAGAAGAGACGTATGTGAGGGGTGATCAGCAGTGTAAGGAGGAGGAGATCCCTACAGATATCAGCACAGGTGAGTAATAAACACTTATTACAGAAGTCACATATTCTCCTTGCTCAGTCACTACAACAATCTCTTATCCTACACCCTCCTCCGCCATCAGCCCTGTTCTCAGTTGGGTGTTTCTAACACAAGGCTATCCATGACAAATATCACATGTAGAGAGTTATTACACACAACACTATAATGTTATTAAAAGTAACAAGCAGAAGTTTATTATTACTGATTATATATAAATGTGTATATATGTATGTATATAATATAATTAGTATTATTTTTTTGTGGAGTGCCTAATTTATATGCATTTTGTTAGATGATGCAGGTATGAAATATTTCCTGCTATACAGTAGACCTGAGCTCACGAAATACAATTCGTATAAGATTCAGAAATAAAATGACATTTGAATCTAGAACTTCAAGTAAAACAGAGTAAAAGCTTATCACAAGTACATATCTGTATAATCAAAGGCAAGCATTTTGCACTTGTTGTCACCCTTGCATGGGCGGGCTTGTTCTTATCCACTCCAATTCACTCTAAATCCAAATTGCGTGTCACCCAATGCGTTTCATCAAAAGTGATTTATTCAGGGGTGTTTTCTGTTAAAGGCTTTATCCTTAAATATCAGTTGTGTAGACTTAAAAATAATTGTGTAACCTTCAGACAGTAATTGTGGACTTGTTCATGATGAACACATTCCTAATTACTTGTGAATAATAGTTCCTGCTCTGTGCAGTTCTGAGGTTATGACTTTAGGGAATGTAATGGTCAGATCCAATATTGCTCAATCTAAGGTCTCCCAGTAGCCTTACTACATACATTAATGTGTCTTGCATTACTATTTTCTCCGGCTGGGTCCACAGGTTATCCACAGGATAACAATGGGATATGATGGAGCGACTCCGGATTGGCACCAAATGATCACAAGCTTTCCGGCCTCCCAGGATGCAACCGGCTCGTCCATATATCCCCGCCCACCGGCTCGGTCAAATCAGTTTTTTGTTTGGTGAGGAAGGAGTCCGGACCACGGTCACAGGGTGCTGTGTTTGGCAGCCCTAAGCTTTTTTATTTTATTTTTATAGTCTTACTACATAGTTTTTTGAGTGATCTTTCCTAACAGCGTCTTACACGCATATTGGAAAGAGTCGCTCCAACAACTATCTGACGGGAGACAACAACGCTTACCCACGGTACAAGTGCTGTCTCGACGGGCGTCTGTGTTGGATATACTAGCAGGTCCAGCAGACGTTACCAGGCTGTGGCCGGAGCACTGGGAGAAGGTAAGGCGTCTGTTCCGCTTAGAAGGGGAATACGGACACAGCCGCACTGTTTGGGGGGAGACTACCAAACAGTAGCTAGCACGCCGCCACCACGGGTGCTCCAGCGATAGGCCTTAGAAATCATAAGGCACTAGGATTAGTTTGAAGTGGCGATCCCTAGGGTTGATGTCAGCGGTGGGGAGTCAGACTCTCTCCTGGTCGCCCCTCCCCCAGTTCTGGACCAGTTTCCTTGTGTCTCCCGCCATAAACTGATTGCCTCACTTCCGTCTGACGCTACCACGAGGGGACTCTGTCGCAAGCATAGGCCGCTGCGTCTGTATACACTAAGTTTTCCGCTAGGAGATCGGGTCGCAGACGGGTGCGTCTGCATGCACTAATGTTCACTGAGAGTCTGTGTCCACTAAAAAGTTACCGGAGCGGTAGTGTACACTAGTAGCGTCTGGATCCACTCAGCGTTCGTGAACGTATTGATCGATCCTGGAAGTGGGGTGAGTCTTCCTGTATCCCACTGTATGGAGTAAGGGTTATACAGCACTAAATTTCTATCTACTTTTCTCTTACATCCTAGAGGATGCTGGGTACTCCGTGAGGACCATGGGGATAGACGGGCTCCGCAGGAGACATGGGCACTTTAAGAAAGACTTTAGATCTGGTGTGCACTGGCTCCTCCCTCTATGCCCCTCCTCCAGACCTCAGTTTGATACTGTGCTCAGTGGAGACTGGGTGCTTACAGAGAGCTCTCCTGAGTTTCCTGTCAGAAAGTATATTTGTTAGGTTTTTTATTTTCAGGGAGCATTGCTGACAACAGACTCCCTGCATCGAGGGACTGAGGGAAGAGAAGCAGACCTACTTCTGTGAGTTTCAAGACTCTGTTTCTTAGGCTACTGGACACCATTAGCTCCAGAGGGAGTCAGAACACAGGTCTCACCCTGGAGTTCGTTTTGGAGCCGCGCCGCCGTCCCCCTCGCAGAGCCGGAAGATAGAAGCCGCGTGAGTATGAGAAGAAAAGAAGACTTCAGAGGCGGCAGAAGACTTCATGATCTTCACTGAGGTAACGCACAGCATTGCAGCGGTGCGCCATTGCTCCCATACACCTCACACACGGCAGTCACTGTAACGGTGCAGGGCGCAGGGGGTGGCGCCCTGGGCAGCATGTAACCCTCTTTTCTGGCAAAAATAATATATATACAGCTAACCACTGTATAGATATATATATATATAAGAGAATATCCGCACTGTGCTGTGCATGAGAATCCACATAAGATGGTGCTCAACTCCACGGAACAGTTAATTCCAATAAACAGTCATTTGTAAAGGAGGGCACTCACCAGATTTTTTTGTAAAATAATAGCTGCAGTTTTAATATTGTATCATCAAGTCGACGTTTCGATCACATCCCTGTAATCTTTGTCAAGACACCAAACATTGTTCCAGGCAACAGGACACCACAAGTAGCATGTCCAACCAATTCACATACAGAGCTATTTATACCCCTGCTAATTGAGCACACCCAGGACACACCCACCGTCACTCAAGGTGTAGAACAAACTACAAATCTGTAATACATCATATCAGAAAATGAAGAACACTGGCCAGATCAGTATTAACATCTATCAGAGAAGCCATAGGGACAAAAACGGCGAGCCACATAGACCTACAGGTCTTAAAAATAGACTAAATAGAAAGCCAGGAAGTGCTTGTGCGTTCCATTCAGCCGTGGAACACACGCGCCGGGCGGAAGTGACTCGCAAAGATCCACCTGGATTTGCGTTGTCTAAGTTTCAGTTCCCTGTTGCCGCCACGGATAGACGAGGGAATATGGTCAGTCAGCATGCATTTGAGACCGGATATGGAATGCTTGAGTCGTAGTCAGTGTTTTGCTACTGGCTTGTCTGTTTTGTTTGTTTCGAGTGCCTAACCACTGTATATATAAAGAGCCCCCGCCAGTGTACAGTATATTTGATCGGGACAGAAGCCCGCCGTCGAGGGGGCGGGGCTTCTCCCTCAGCACTCACCAGCGCCATTTTCTCCACAGCACAGCGCTGAGAGGAAGCTCCGCGGACTCTCCCCTGCTCAATCACACGGTGAAAGAGGGTTTTGAAGTAGAGGGGGGGCACATAATTGGCGGAAATTTATAAGTAAAACAGTGCTACTGGGTAAACACATAATTATGTAGTGTTTTTTTCCTGGGTCATATAGCGCTGGGTGTGTGCTGGCATACTCTCTCTGTCTCTCCAAAAGGCCTTGTGGGGGAACTGTCTTCAGATAAGAGGATTCCCTGAGTGTGTTGTGTCGGTACGCGTGTGTCGACATGTCTGAGGTAGAAGGATTTCAGGAGGAGGAGGTAAAAATGAATGAGGTGTCTCCGTCGACAACGTCGACACCTGACTGGATGGATATGTGGAATGTTTTAAGTGCTAATGTAAATTTGTTGCACAAAAGATTAGACAAAGCTGAAGCTAGGGTACGGCCAGGGTCTCAACCCATGCCTGCCCCTATGTCGCAGGGACCTTTGGGGTCTCAAAAGCGCCCACTATCCAAAATTGTTGACACAGATACCGACACGGATTCTGACTCCAGTGTCGACTATGATGATGCCAGGTTACAGCCAAAAGTGACAAAATGTATTCGGTATATGATTATTGCATTCAAAGAGGCTTTGCATATCACAGAGGAACCCCCTGTCTCAGACACGAGGGTACACATGTATAAGGTGAAGAAACCTGAGGTCACCTTTTCCCCCTCACATGAGTTGAACGAATTACTGTATGTGAAAAAGCTTGGGAATCTCAAGACAAAAAACTGCAGATTCCCAAGAGGATTCTTATGGCGTATCCTTTCCCGCCAACGGTCAGGATACGTTGGGAATCCTCCCCTAGGGTGGATAAAGCATTGACACGCTTATCCAAAAAGGTAGCGCTGCCATCCCAGGAAACGGCTGCCCTCAAGGATCCTGCTGACCGCAAGCAGGAGGTTACCCTGAAGTCCATTTACACACATTCTGGTACCTTACTCAGACCGGCTATTGCGTCGGCCTGGGTTTGTAGCGCTGTAGCAGCATGGACAGGTACCTCATCTGTGGAGATTGAGACCCTATATAAGGATTCTATGTTATTGACCCTAGGGCATATAAAGGATGCTGTCCTATATGAGAGATGCTCAGAGACCTTAGTCTACTGGGTTCTAGAATAAACGTTATGTTGATTTCTGCTAGACGAATCCTATGGACCCGGCAATGGACAGGTGATGCCGACTCAAAAAGGCATATGGAGGTTTTACCTTACAGAGGGGAGGAATTGTTTGGGTAAGGTCTCTCGGACCTGGTCTCCACAGCTACGGCTGGTAAATCAAATTTTTTGCCTTATATTCCCTCACAACCTAAGAAAGCACCGCATTATCAAATGCAGTCCTTTCGATCACCAAAATACAAGAAAGTACGATGTGCGTCCTTTCTTGCCAGAGGTAAGGGCAGAGGAAAGAAGCTGCACAACACAGCTAGTTCCCAGGAACAGAAGTCCTCCCCGGCCTCTACAAAATCCACTGCATAACGCTGGGGCTCCGCTAAAGGACTCCGCCCCAGTGGGGGCACGTCTTTGGGTTTTCAGCCACATCTGGGTTCACTCGCAGGTGGATCCCCGGGCCATAGAAATTGGGTCTCAGGGTTACAAGCTGGAATTCGAAGAAGTGCCCCCTCGCCGATTTTTCAAATCGGCCCTACCATCTTCTCCCCAGGAGAGGGAGACGGTGTTAAATGCAATTCACAAATTGTATCTTCAACAGGTGGTAGTCAAGGTTCCCCTGCTTCAACAAGGAAGGGGATATTACTCGACCATGTTTGTAGTCCCGAAACCGGACGGTTTGGTCAGACCCATACTGAATTTAAAATCTCTGAACCTATACTTGAAAAGGTTCAAGTTCAAGATGGAACCGCTAAGAGCGGTCATCGCCAGCCTGGAAGGGGGGGGATTTTATGGTATCTCTGGACATAAAGGATGCATACCTTCATGTCCCCATTTATCTACCTCATCAGGCCTACCTAAGATTTGTGGTACAGGATTGTCATTACCAATTCCAGACGTTGCCGTTTGGTCTTTCCACGGCCCCGAGAGTTTTCACCAAGGTAATGGCGGAAATGATAGTGCTCCTGCGAAAGCAGGGTGTCACAATTATCCCATACTTGGACGATCTCCTCATAAAAGCGAGATCAAGAGAGCAGTTACTGAACAGCGGATTTCACAAGAGGGGTTGGCCTGCTACTAAACAGACACTAGCAAGATGGCTTCGAATGACTATTTCAGAAACATATTCTCGAGCTGATCTCCCTGTTCCGGCTAATGTCTCTGCTCACTCTACATTTAAGGTAGGTCCTTCAAGGGCAGTACAACGTGGTGCTTCAGCAGAACAGATATGTAAGGCAGCCACATGGTCTTCCATTAACACATTAGACATTATGCCATGGATACCTTTGCCTCTCATGACGCTGGATTTGGGCGCAAGGTTCTCCTGTCTAATCAAGAGCGTCCCCCACCACTAAAAATTTATTTTTTGGGGGAAATCCCATTTTCTCTTACGTCCTAGAGGATGATGGGGACTCCGTAAGGACCATGGGGTATAGACGGGCTCCGCAGGAGACATGGGCACTCTGAGACCTTTTAATGGGTGTGAGCTGGCTCCTCCTTCTATGCCCCTCCTCCAGACCTCAGTTAGATTCTGTGCCCAGAGGAGACTGGTCACAAACTAGGGGAGCTCTACTGAGTTTCTCTAGAAAAGACTTTTGTTAGGTTTTTTTATTTTCAGGAAGCACTGCTGGCAACACTCCCTGCATTGTGGGACTAAGGGGAGAAGCAGACCTACTTTACTGATAGGCTCTGCTTCTTAGGCTACTGGACACCATTAGCTCCAGAGTGTCAGAACACAGGTGTCTTCCTCGCTGTTCGTCCCAGAGCCGCGCCGCCGTCCTCCTCGCAGAGCCGGAAGATAGAAGCCTGGTGAGTATAGGAAGCAAGAAGACTTCAAAGGCGGCAGGAGACTTCAGATCTTTGTGAGGTACCGCGCAGCGGTCGTGCTACACGCCATTTCTCCCACACACACACACAACAGCACAGCAAGGGCACAGGGGGGGCGCCCTGGGCAGCAATTTTTACTTCATATATAGGCTGGCACAAGTATAGATACTGCTGAGGCAGTATATAAAGCCCCGCCAGTATAAAGAAACAGCGGGACCGA
This sequence comes from Pseudophryne corroboree, assembly GCF_028390025.1. NCBI lineage: Eukaryota > Metazoa > Chordata > Amphibia > Anura > Myobatrachidae > Pseudophryne > Pseudophryne corroboree. The sequence continues at coordinate 30,788 of NW_026968055.1, read as the reverse complement.
AGCCCGCCATCGAGGGGGCGGAGCTTGTTCCCTCAGCTCTAACCAGCGCCATTTTCTCCACAGCGTGCTGCAGAGAAGATGCTCCCGGACTCTTTCCCCTGCTGTACACAAGTAACAGGGTGCAAAACGAGGGGGGGCACATTAATTTGGTGCAAAATGTATTATTATAAAAGCGCTTACTAGTCTGGGACTTTGTTTCAGAACCACAGGGCGCTGGGTGTGTGCTGGCATACTTTCTCTCTGTCTCTCCAAAGGGCCTTATTGTGGGTCTGACCCCATATCCATATATCTCAATGTGTGTGGGGTGTCATTACGTATGTGTCGACATGTCTGAAGCGGAAGGCTCTTCTAGGGAGGATGCAGAGCAGATGGTAGTATTGTCTCCGGAGGCACCGCCGACGGCTAATTGGGTTGACATGTGGAATGTTTTGAATGCAAATGTGGCTTTATTACATAAGAGATTGGACAAAGCAGAGTCCAAATGCCAACCAGGGAGTCACTCCATGGCCCTTACTGTGTCACAAGACCGTTCAGGGTCCCCAAAACGTCCCTTTACCCAGTTAGCAGACACTGATACCGACACGGATTCCAACTCCAGTGTCGACTATGATGAGGCAAAGTTGCACCCAAGGGTGGCAAAGAGTATTCAATACATGATTATTGCAATAAAAGATGTTTTACATATCACAGAGGACCCGTCTGTCCCAGACACACGGGTCTGTATGTTTAAGGGGAAGAAACTCAAGACAAGAAACTGCAGATTCCCAAGAGAATTATAATGGTGTATCCCTTCCCCTGACAGGACAGGTTACGGTGGGAATCCTCACCCACGGTGGACAAGGCCCTGACGCGCTTGTCCAAAAAGGTGGCCCTACCGTCCCCGAACACGGCGACCTTAAAAGATCCTGCGGATCGCAGGCAGGAAACTACCTTCAAATCAATTTATGCGACTACGGGAGCCCTGCTCAGACCGGCGGTAGCGTCGGCATGGGTGGGGAGCGCAATTGCAGCATGGGCAGATAACTTGTCTTCTGACATGGACACCCTCAATAAAGACAGTGTTTTGTTGACATTAGGTCACATAAAGGACGCAGCGTTATATATGAGGGAGGCTGCGAGAGATATTGGGCTCTTGGGTTCAAGAGCAAATGCCATGGCAATTTCAGCTAGGAGGTCACTGTGGACCCGCCAATGGACTCGGGATGCTGACTCCAAGAGACTTATGGAGGCTTTGCCTTACAAGGGTGAAGTTCTGTTTGGGGAAGGCCTCGCGGACCTGGTTTCCACAGCTACTGGGGGTAAGTCTTCTTTTCTGCCTTACATTCCCCCACAGCAAAAGAAAACCCAGATGCAGTCCTTTCGGTCTCATAAATTCAGAAAGGGGCGCGGTTCATCCTTCCTCGCCAGAGGTAGAGGTAGGGGGAAAAGAACACCAGCTTCGGCTAGTTCCCAGGAGCAAAAGTCCTCCCCGACCTCTACCAAATCCACCGCATGACACCGGTGGGGGCACGTCTTCAGCTCTTCAGCCAGGTCTCGGTTCATTCAAACTTGGATCCTTGGGTGATAGAAATTTTGTCCCAAGGCTACAAACTGGAGTTCGAAGATGTGCCTCCACGCCGATTTTTCAAATCGGCCATACCAGCTTCTCTACCAGAGAGAGCAATAGTTTCGGCGGCTAAACAAAAGCTGTGTCAACAGCAAGTGATTATCCAGGTTCCCCAGTTGCAACAGGGAAAGGGGTTCTATTCAACCCCGTTTGTTGTCCCGAAGCCGGACGGCTCGATCAGACCGATTCTGAACCTAAAATCCCTAAATCTATATTTGAAGAGATTCAAATTCAAAATGGAATCTCTCCGGGCAGTGATCTCCTGCCTGGAAGGGGGGGATTTTATGGTGTCACTAGACATAAAGGATGCATACTTACATGTCCCCATATATCCTCCTCATCAGGCGTACCTGAGATTCGCTGTACAGGATTGTCATTACCAGTTTCAGACGTTGCCGTTTGCTTTCCACGGCCCCTAGGATTTTCACCAAGGTAATGGCAGAAATGATGGTGCTCCTGCGCAAGCAGGGTGTCAAAATTATCCCGTACTTGGACGATCTCCTGATAAAAGCGAGATCAAGAGAACAATTACTGAAGAGCGTGGCTCTCTCTCTGAGGGTGCTACAGCAACACGGAACGGCAGAGGGTTTTTCTCCTAGTGGAAAAAGCTCTGGAACTCCAGAACATGGTCGGGGTTCTGCTGAAATCGAAAAGAGTGTCGATTCATCAATGCACTCGAGTGTTGAGAAAGATGGTGGCGGCCTACGAGGCCATTCCGTTTGGCAGGTTCCATTCAAGAACTTTTCAGTGGGGCCTATTGAGCAAGTGGTCAGGGTCCCATCTCCAAATGCATCAGATGATAAGCCTGTCCCCCAGCGCCAGTATATCTCTCCTGTGGTGGCTCCAGAGTGCTCACCTTCTAGAGGGTCGCAGGTTTGGAATTCAAGATTGGGTTCTCGTGACCACGGATGCGAGCCTCCGAGGTTGGGGAGCAGTCACACAGGGAAAAAACTTTCAGGGAATATGGTCAAACCAGGAGGCTTGTCTGCACATAAACGTGCTGGAATTAAGGGCCATATACAACAGCCTGAGACAGGCGGAGCATCTCCTTCACAACCTACCCGTTCTGATCCAGTCAGACAATATCACAGCCGTGGCGCATGTAAACCGCCAGGGCGGAACAAGGAGCAGAGCAGCAATGGCGGAGGCCACCAGGATTCTTCGCTGGGCGGAAAATCATGTAAGCGCTCTGTCCGCGGTATTCATTCCGGGAGTGGACAACTGGGAAGCAGACTTCCTCAGCAGACACGATCTCCATCCAGGAGAGTGGGGACTTCATCAAGAGGTCTTTGCAGATGTAACAAGTTGTTGGGGACTCCCTCAAATAGACATGATGGCGTCACACCTCAACAAGAAGCTTCGGACATATTGTTCCAGGGCAAGGGACCCTCAGACAATAGCAGTGGATGCGCTAGTAACACCGTGGGTGTATCAAGCGTTCTATGTGTTCCCTCCGCTTCCGCTCATCTCAAAAATATTGAAAATCATAAGAAGAACAAAAGTTCAGACGATACTCATTGTCCCAGATTGGCCTCGAAGGGCCTGGTATCCAGATCTTCAGGAAATGATCGCATAAGATCCTTGGCCGCTTCCCCTCAGAGAGGACCTGTTACAACAGGGGCCGTGTGTGTTCCAAGACTTACCGAGATTAAGTTTGACGGCATGGTGGTTGAACACCAAATCCTAGCTAGGAAAGGTATTCCAGGGGAAGTCATCCCTACTCTACTTAAAGCTAGGAAGGAAGTAACGGCGAAACACTATCACCGTATCTGGATGAAGTATGTGTCTTGGTGTGAATCCAAGAATGCTCCTACGGAAGAATTCCAGCTGGGTCGTTTTCTCCATTTTCTACAGACCGGAGTGGATATGGGCCTAAACTTAGGTTCCATTAAGGTGCAGATTTCGGTCTTATCAATATTCTTTCAGAAGGAATTGGCCTCTATTCCAGAAGGACAGACTTTTGTGAAAGGAGTACTGCACATCCAACCTCCTTTTGTGGCACCGTGGGACCTGAACGTGGTGTTGCAGTTCCTTAAATCACATTGGTTTGAACCACTTCAAACTGTTGAGTTAAAATTTCTCACGTGGAAAGTGGTCATGTTATTGGCCTTGGCATCTGCAAGGCGGGTGTCAGAATTGGCGGCCTTGTCCCACAAGAGTCCCTATCTGATTTTCCATGTGGATAGAGCAGAATTGAGAACTCGTCCACAATTTCTACCTAAGGTGGTTTCGACGTTTAACATGAACCAACCTATTGTAGTGCCGGTGGCTACAGATGTCTTGGAGGAATCCAAGTCCCTTGATGTAGTCAGGGCTTTAAAAATCTATGTAGCTAGAATGGCTCATATTAGGAAAACAAAGGCTCTGTTTGTCCTATATGCGGCCAACAAGGTTGGCGCTCCTGCTTCCAAGCAGACTATTGCACGATTCAGCAGGCTCATTCTACGGCAGGATTGCCGTTACCAAAATCGGTGAAGGCCCATTCCACAAGGAAGGTGGGCTCTTCTTGGGCGGCTGCCCGAGGTGTCTCTGCTTTACAGCTTTGCCGAGCTGCTACTTGGTCGGGTTCAAACACTTTTGCAAAATTCTATAAGTTTGATACCCTGGCTGAGGAGGACCTCCTGTTTGCTCAATCGGTGCTGCAGAGTCATCCGCACTCTCCCGCCCGGTCTGGAGCTTTGGTATAATCCCCATGGTCCTTACGGAGTCCCCAGCATCCTCTAGGACGTCAGAGAAAATAAGATTTTAAACCTACCAGTAAATCTTTTTCTCCTAGTCCATAGAGGATGCTGGGCGCCCGTCCCAGTGCGGACTAAATTCTGCAGTACTTGTACATAGTTACTGATGTAGTTACACGAGAGTTGAGATCAGACTGTTGCTGATTTCTGTTGTTCATGCTGGTAACTGGTTTAGTTATATACCATGTTATACGGTGTGTTTGTGGTGTGAGCTGGTATGTATCTCACCCTTACATAACAAAATCCTTTTCCTCAAAATGTCCATCTCCTCTGGGCACAGTTCCTATAACTAAGGTCTGGAGGAGGGGCATAGAGGGAGGAGCCAGCTCATGCCCATTAAAAGGTCTTAGAGTGCCCATGTCTCCTGCGGAGCCCGTCTATACCCCATGGTCCTTACGGAGTCCCCAGCATCCTCTACGGACTAGGAGAAAAAGATTTACCGTTAGGTTTAAAATCTTATTGTTATCCTGTGGATAACCTGTGGACCCAGCCGGAGAAATATACGTTATGGTAAGAACTTACCATTGATAACGGTATTTCTCCTATGTCCGCAGGTTTCCACAGGGATCTCACCCTGACGCACTTGATTTGAGAAACTTTATACTCACTAACCTCTTTCCTCTTGCATGGAAAGGTGTGCATGTGTGTTCTTCTCGCCTGAATAGGGGGGGTAATTCCAAGTTGATCGCAGCAGGAAATTTTTTAGCAGTTGGGCAAAACCACGAGCAGTGCAGGGGAGACAAATATAACATGTGCAGAGAGAGTTAGATTTCGGTGGGTTATTTTGTTTCTGTGCAGGGTAAATACTGGCTGCTTTATTTTTACACTGCAATTTAGATTGCAGATTGAACAGACCCCACCCAAATCTAACTCTCTCTGCACATGTTATATCTGCCTCCCCTGCAGTGCACATGGTTTTGCCCAACTGCTAAAAAATGTCCTGCTGCGATCAACTTGGAATTACCCCCTGGGTTCTACATAAAGCTCCTGCCTAAATGCTTTGGAATACAACTGATTTGACTGAGCCAGTGGACGAGCCTGTTTCATCCTGGGAGGCCTGAAAGCTTGTGATCATTTGGTGCCAATCCGCTGTCGCTCCATCATATCCCATTGTTATCCTGTGGAAACCTGTGGACATAGGAGAAATACTGTTATCAACAGTAAGTTCTTACCATAACGTATATTTAACTAACAATAATAAACAGTGGAGTTTTAGTTCATGTATTGCTCAGTGCATTTAAGCCTGCAGCTCCCGACAAGGGACCCCACTATACTGCAGGTCCTACGCTATGGCTCAAAATAATTACCATAAAAACAGCTATCACATTAGTGTTAAACTTTAGGTGTACTCTCAGCGGCGGAACAGTGGCCGAAATGCTTGGATTGGTTTTCAGAGCACCAGTCTGACGTGTCACCACATCTCACATGGCCCTCCAATTCACCAGATCTGGGACTGTTTGGCTGGGTCCGACATTGTACTGTTGGTGCAGTTCCTGATGCGTTTGGAACGATTGGTGGTTGCTAGGTGCCCTAAATACCTGTGGTCCCGATTTGTCATGATCTACTTTCACCCACTGTTCCGCCGCTGAGATTCTTGGTGTCCAGGCTTCTTCCACTGTAGATGGATACTACTCACTGTCTACAAGGGATCACCAACAAACAAATGCCGGTCTCGGCCACAACCAATGGCTCCCTTTTGCCAGTTGCATCACGTGCAGGGCCTATGGTTTCATCTGAAAAAGAAACAATATCTCAACAAATTTGCATTGTATCAATACCTCAGACATTCACAATGATCATCCAGTAGTTTTAGTGTCGCCATCTACACGCATGTACACGTCCCGTGTCGTTGTGCTCTCTCTCTCTCTCTCTATATATATATAATATTTATATTAAACCTTATTGAAGGCAGAAGGCAAAGACTGGGCACGCTTAGCCCCAGAATACAGCCCATGGCTTCATAGGCGTCACTAGGCTGCGGCAGTGAAAGGTGCCCAGAGTGAGTGGAGTGATTGGCTTTAGGGCAGTAGGAGTGGGGGACTTAATAGACTGGGTCTTGGTCCCAGCGGCGGCTGAGAGCTATCAGGTAGGGTAGATAAGAAGCCACTTAGTGAGGAGAGCTCCAGAAAGCACGTCTGGATGGACCACGCTCCTCTTATTTATTATTTTATATACTAACAGGGGTGACAGGTGTTGTACAGCCCTACAAAGGCAGACACAATCTCTTTCTCATCAGACTCTGCTGTCTTCCTTGCACTCTCACTCAGATGTTCACTGCTGCCAGTAGCACATATATGAGAAGCAGAAGTATGGCGGCAGCTGTATAGTTTCTGATATGTAATTCTCTTTACACACACCATCCTTATTACTATTGAGAATATAGAGGTAAGACACTGATGTAAAAATATGATTTTAATTACCTACCGGTAAATCCTTTTCTCGTAGTCTGTAGAAGATGCTGGGATCCATTTAGTACCATGGAGATGTACCAAAGCTCCCAGTACAGGAGGGAGAGTGCTGAGGTTCCTGCAGAACTGATTGACCAAACTTGAGGTCCTCAGAGGCCAAAGTATAGAACTTGTAAAACTTAGCAAACGTGACCAAGTAGCTGCTCGGCAAAGCTGAATAGCCGAGAAACCCTGGGCAGCTGCCCTGGAAGAACCCACTTTACGGGTAGAGTGCGCCTGAACAGATTTTGGAATTGGCAATCCTGCCGTGGAATAAGCATGCTGGATAGTAAGCCTGATCCAGCGTGAAATTGTCTGCTTAGAAGCAGGACACCCAATCTTTTTGGGATCATAAAGTACAAATAGCGCGTCTGACTTCCTGTGACGAGTAGTTCTCTTCATATAGATTTTCAAAGCCCGCACGACATCCAAGGACTTTGAGGTAATTGAGATGTCAGTAGCCACTGGCACCACAATAGGTTGGTTGATATGAAAAGCCGGCACAACCTCAGGGAGAAATTTCTGACGCGTTCTGAGCTCAGCTCTATGCTCATGTGAAATCAAATAGGGGCTCTTGTGTGACAATGCCCCCAATTCTGACACGTCTGGCAGAAGCCAAGGCCAACAACGTGACCGCCTTCCGAGTAAGAAACGTTACATCCACCTCCTGTAAATGTTCGAACCAATCCGATTGCAGGAACTGCAGCATCACATTAAGATCCCAAGGTGCCATAGGAGGCACAAAGGGTGGTTGGATGTGCAGAACTCCTTTCAAGAAAGTCTGAACCTCAGGGATAGCAGCCAATTGTTTCTGGAAGAAAATAGACAAGGCCAAAATCTGTACCTTGATGGAGCCCAAGCGTAGGCCAACACCTGCTTGCAGAAAGAGGAGAAAATGTCCCAGTTGAAACTCCACCGTAGGAAACTTTTTGGATTCACACCAAGACACATACTTTTTCCAAATTCGATGGTAATGCTTAGACGTTACCCCCTTGGATCAGAGTAGGAATAACCTTACTCGGAATGCCCTTCCGAGCTAAGATCTGGCGTTCAACCTCCATGCCGTCAAACGTAGCCACGGTAAGTCTTGATAGGCAAACGGCCCCTGCAGTAAAAGGTCCTCGCGAAGATGAAGAGGCCTCAGATCCTCCAGCAGTAATGCCAGAAGATCCGCGTACCAAGCCCGCCTTGGCCAGTCCAGAGCAATGAGGATCGCTGGAACTCTTGATCTTTTTATTAGTTTGAGAATCCTTGGGATGAGTGGAAGTGGAGGGAACACATACACTGACTGGAACACCCATGGAGTCACCAGGGTGTCCACCGCCACTGCCTGTAGGTCTCGTGAGCTGGAACAGTACCTCCGAAGCTTCTTGTTGAGGCGAGAGGCCATCATGTCTATCTGAGGTATACCCCATCGGCGTGTTACCTCTGAATACTTCTGGGTGGAGGCCCCATTCTCCTGGATGGAGATTATGTCTGCTGAGGAAGTCTGCTTCCCAGTTGTCCACTCCCGGAATGAAGATCGCCGACAGTGCCAGTGTGTGTCAGGATTCTTGTTACCTCTGACATTGCAGCACTGCTCTTCGCTCCACCCTGCCTGTTTATGTAGGACACCGCTGCGATGTTGTCTGACTAAACCTGAATGGCTCGATCTTGCAGAAGATGAGCCGCTTGTAGAAGGCCATTGTATATGGCCCATAGTTACAGAATGTTTATTGGAAGGACCAATTCCTGGCTTGACCACTTTCCTTGGAAGTTTTCCCCTTGGGTGACTACTCCCCAACCTTTGAGGCTTGCATCCATGGTTAGAAGAATCCAATTCTGAATCCCGAACCTGCGGCCCTCGAGCAGGTGAGAAGTTTGCAGCCACCAGAGTAGTGAAATTCTGGCTTTCGGTGACAGGCATATCGGCTGGTGCATGTGAAGATGCGATCCCGACCACTTGTCCAGGAGATCTAGCTGGAAGAACCGTGCATGTAATCTTCTGTATTGTAGAGCCTCGTAGGAGGATACCATCTTCCCCAGAAGGTGAATGCATCAATGAACCGATACCCGGGGAGGTTTCAAGACATTCCGGACCATTGATTAGATCACCAATGCTTTCTCCACCGGTAGAAACACCCTCTGCATTTCTGTGTCGAGTATTATCCCCAGGAAGGGCAGTCTCCTTGTCAGTTCCAAATGTGACTTTGGAAGGTTCAGGATCCACCCATGATCCCAGAGTAGTTGAGTTGAGAGCGCAATACTCTGCAACAGCTTCTCCTTGGAAGATGCCTCTATCAGCCTATCATCCAGATATGGAATTATGTTCACTCCCTGTTTCCGTAGGAGGAGCATCATCTCCGCCATGACCTTGGTGCACACCCTCGGTGCTGTGGAGAGGCCAAATGGCAACGTCTGGAACTGATAGTGACAGTCCTGTAGTGCAAACCGTAGAAAGGCCTGGAGAGGTGGGATCAGATCGGAATGTGATGGTACGCATCCTTGATATCCAGGGATACTAGGAATTCCCCCTCCTCCAGACCTGAGATCACCGCTCTCAGAGACTCCATCTTGATTTGGAAAACCCTCAAGTAGGGGTTCAATAATTTCAGGTTCAATATAGGCCTTACCGAACCGTCCAGTTTTGGTACCACAAACAGGTTTGAGTAATAACCCTTGGTTTTTGGGTGAGGTGGAACTGGAACAATTACATTTGTTCGTACCAATTTTTTAATGGCTTCCTGTAGGATAGCACTTTCTGTCAGTGAAGCTGGTAAGCCTGATTTGAAGAATCTGTGAGGTGGGAGTTCCTGAAACTCCAGTCTGTACCCCTGGGTAACAATATCCGTCACCCAGGGGTCTAGGCATGATGACGCCCAGATGTGACTGAAATCTTAGTCTCGCACCCACCTGCCTGATCTCCAAGCTGAGAGGTACACCCTCATGCTGAATATTTGGAGGAAGCAGAACCTGGTTTCTGTTCCTGGGAACCTGTTGGTGCAGGTCTTTTGGATCTTCCCTGACCTCCTCTAAAGAAGGTGGGAGGGGGTTTGGATTTTTAAAATTTTGCGGTCCAAAAGGAATGCAGTATAGGATAAGATTTCTTAGCTGGGGCTGCTGCGGAGGGAAGAAATGTCGACTTACCCGCTGTCGCCGTGGATTCCACGCATCCAATGCGTCCCTAAATAGTGCCTGACCTGTGAATGGCAGGAACTCCACACTTTTCTTGGTTTCTGCATCCGCAGTCCATTGGCGTGCCGAGACAGCCATGGAAGTAGCAGGCCAATGTCCTTTATGGCCTCCACCATGAAACCTGTAGAATCCTGTATGTTTTGTAAAAACAAGTCAATGTCACTCCTATCCATAGTATCTAAGTTCTCTAGTAAGGTGCCTGACCACTTTACTATGGCTTTAGAAATCCACGCACAAGCAATAGTGGGCCTTAAAGCCACGGCTGTAGCAGTGTAGAGTGATTTGAGCGTAGTCTCAATATTGCGGTCAGCCGGCTCATTTAAGGCGGTTGAAGCAGGGACAGGTAAAACCATCTTTTTAGACAGCCTAGATACAGAAGTGTCTACTATATGTGGGTTTTCCCACTTCTTCCTATCCTCTTCAGGGAAAGGGAAAGCAATGAGAATTCTTTTAGTGATCTGGAATTTTTTCTATGGGTTTTCCCAGGATTTTTAAAACAAGGAGTTTAACTCCTTAGAAGCAGGGAAGGTAAGCGAGGATTTCTTATTTACTGTAAAATAAGATTACTTGTTCCAGAACCTTCTCAGATATATGTAAAATATTCCTAATGGCATCAATCATTAGCTGCACCCCTTTAGCAAGGGATCCATCCCCCCCCCCCCCCACCCACCCGCATATCCCCATCACGTCCCCTGTATCAGAGTCGGTATCAGTGTCAGCTTGCATTATCTGGGCAAGTGTACGTTTTTTTGGGTATGTAGGTGAGGTTTTAGATGAAGTAGTGGGAGCTGAATACTTCAAACCCACTACAGATTGTCTCAAAACCTGCGTCTCTTTCTCAGTATGTGACATCCTTGTTGAAATCTGGGATATCATTCCCCTTAAAGAATCCACCCATGGGGGTTTGTATTCAGAAGGCTGAGACAGCACATTGCAGTCCTGAGTACATGGAATAGTCTCCTCAGGAGAAGATACACACTCTGCAGCACAGGACACAGAGTCCTTAGACATGGTAATGTGGATATACACACACACACACACACACACACACACAGGAAAATGTCAGACACAGTTTCCCCCAGAGTACCTTCAGAGAGTCACAGAGTATAAGGAGCCAGCCACACAGCGCCCCTGTAGGCAGTTATTATGATAAAAGCCCGGCGCTGACTAACTAACCTTATTAGGGAGGGCAGCGCTCCCTGTCAGTGTCCTAGTTCCTATGATCTGCAGGGAGAAAATGGCGCGGGTTAGTACTGGATCCGCTCTGAGAGGAAGCCCCGCCCCTTGTAATGGCGCCCAGCTTCCCGCTCTAATTGTTTATACTGGCCTGAGGATTTTAGTGATAACAGGGTGATTAGCCCCTGTTAGCTGTGTGACCAGTGTAGGGTTTATCCGCGCTGGCTCAGGACGCCCCTCAAAGCGCCTACACTGTGTGTTGCTGAGCCTTCCTGGAGCGCAGCCTGTCAGAGCTACGCTCCCACCCTTGTGCTGCCATACCCTGCCGCTAACCGAGACGCCGGCGCTGTACTCACCACTTTTCCTTCTTCTGGCTTTGTTAGGGGGTGGCGGCTGTGCTGCGTGAGTGAGCAGTCACCTCGTGGGCTTGCGATCAGCACCCTCAGGAGCTCAGTATCCTGTCAGCGGAGTAGAGAACCATTAACTCTTCAGGAAGTTGGTTCCTATTCCCGACCCCCCTAAGTCCCACGAAGCAGGGAGGTTGTTGCCAGCAGCCTTCCTGTAACCTAACTAACTCTAGAAAATAAACACCTAAGAAAACTCCTAGGAGTTCCCCTAGCTGTGACCGGCTCCTCCGGGCACATTTTCTAAACTGAGTCTGGTAGGAGGGACATAGAGGGAGAAGCCAGCCCACACTATTATACTCTTAAAGTGCTATTGGCTCCCAAAGGACCCGTCTATACCCCATGGTACTAAATGGACCTCAGCATCTTCTAGGACGTAAGAGAAAGTAGATTATAACTTAGCAGCTTCAGGTCGGCACACCCTAACACTTTATTAACACTTATGATTTTCCCTATCACTTTGTATATATTTTTGTATTTTAAACACACTTCACTTACATAGTACTTATGTGCTTCTTATTAACCCTTATTAATTTTCACCTGTGTGCTGACCTGGGGTAGCGGACCTGTGCCAACGTGATGGGGTCCTTCACCCCGGACCCATACCTAGTATTAGGGACCCCCAGTGACGGAGACGGCTTGCCGATCGACCTGGGGGCTTAACCCTATATCTGCAGATATACGCAACTAAGATCTCCGTATTATCTGATTATTATGTAGTGTTATTTCTCACTCAGTGTGCATTAGGGAACACAAATTGTGTTTTCTTACACAGAATTACCCCCCCCCCCTTTAGCACCTGAGTGACATCACAATCTGATTGAGCAGCTTGCCAATATATGTGCATTGTAGTTAGAGAGGCATAGATGGGTCAGCATTAGGAGGGATTGCTGACTTGTGCCATTGGAGAATTTAGGGGTGTCTCTAGGTAAGCTGGCTCTCAGATGCTGTAGGAGCCATTATCATGTGGCCTTACACTGGACATTCAGACCCAGACATAGGTGTAATTTATTATGGAGTGGGTGTGGGGTGCGGTGGCACCTATGTCGGTATGGCTGGGCGGCTTCAGGTCGGCACACCCTAATACTTTTTTAACACATGATTTTCCCTATCACTTTGTATACATTTTTGTATTTTAATCACACTTGACTTACATAGCACTTATGTGCTTCTTCTTAACCCTTATTAATTTTCACCTGTGTGCTTACCTGGGGTAGCCGACCTGTGCCGACGTGATGGGGTCCTGCACCCCGGACCCATACCTAGTATTAGGGACCCCCAGTGACGGAGACACCTTGCCGATCGACCTGGGGGCTTAACCCTATATCTGCAGATATACGCAACTAAGATCTCCGTATTATCTGATTATTATGTAGTATTATTTTTCACTCAGTGTGCATTAGGGAACACAATTTTTTTTTATTACACCGAATTACCCCTCCCTTTTAGCACCTGAGTGACATCACAATCTGATTGAGCAGCTTACCAATATATGTGTATTGTATTTAGAGAGGCATGGATGGGTCAGCATTAGGAGGGATTGCTGACTCCAGAGTGCCATTGGAGATGTTAGGGGTGTCTCTAGGTAAGCTGGCTCTCAGATGCTGTAGGAGCCATTATCATGTGGCCTTACACTGGGCATTCAGACCCAGACATAGGTGTAATTAATTATGGAGTGGGTGTGGGGTGCGGTGGCCCCTATGTCGGTATGGCTGGGCGGCTTCAGGTCGGCACACCCTAACACTTTATTAACACTTATGATTTTCTCTATCACTTTGTATATATTTTTGTTTTTTAATCACACTTAAATCTTACACAGAATTACCCCTCCCTTTTAGCGCCTGAGTGACATCACAATCTGATTGAGCAGCTTGCCACTATATGTGCATTGTGACTTAGCAGATGATGATACAGGGTATCATATGGTGTATAGCATGTAAGGTACCTTGTTCCACACCTACTCTGCTGTAGCAATATACTTTATATAGGGGTAATACATGTACAGGTTTAATAGTGTATGAGCACACACATAAAGGAATGCTACCTTACCAATACTTCCAGGAGTAACGTTAGGAGACGTTTCTCTGATCCATCAGCTCATATGACTGATGTTATTGTTCATCTAGAATCTCCAATTCATACAATATATTCCCCATCCATTGTTTTACATGGGTGCTGACATAGGACTTGGCGAGTGACTACATCTCCATTTATACTTCATGGTTAGTTACCAGTACAAGAGAGAGAGAGATCTAAGTCTTATTATAATATTACATTTGTTATTGTGAGTGTTCTCAGGAGGGTGGACAAAATGATCGTCTGAGACACAATATTATAAAGCCTTCATTAAAAGTTATGTTTTAATATACACACACATTTTTAAGTGTCCCAGAGAGTCATCTCCTATTGTTTACAAGATTAATATTGTTACAGAAAAGTTACATTTCCATTATGTATTTTATTTCCAGCAGATGGACACACAAGCAGGAATATCTCAGAAGTACATCTAATGTTATCCCCGGATTGCGAAATAAGAGATAATGACAGTAAACCAGATTTTCCAGGAGCTAACCCCATTACCCCAATTATACATCCAGCTCTATCAGCTGGTCCCCCTGATCCTAGGAAATGTTCTCCTGATCACTCTGATATTGGTGCATCTGTTACAGCTCTGAGAGTAGATACAGAGTTTTCATGTGCTATAGATACCAAATGTTTTACACAGAACACAAAGCCTATTAACCCACAGGCAGGTGAGAGGCCATTTCTATGTTCTGAGTGTGGGAAATGTTTTGCATACAAATCATATCTTGTTAGACATCAGAGAAGTCACACAGCTGAGAGGCCATTTCCATGTTCTGAGTGTGGGAAATGTTTTGCATACAAATCACATCTTGTTAAACATCAGCAAAGTCACACAGGTGAGAAGCCATTTCCATGTTCTGAGTGTGGGAAATGTTTTGCACACAAATCAGATCTTGTTATACATCAAAGAAGTCACACAGGTGAGAGGCCATTTTCTTGCTCTGAGTGTGGAAAATGTTTTATCCAGAAATTACATCTTGTTATACATCAAAGAAGTCACACAGGTGAGAAGCCATTTCCATGTTCTGAGTGTGGGAAATGTTTTGCCCACAAAACAGATCTCGTTAGACATAACAGACATCACACAGGTGAGAAGCCATTTTCTTGCTCGGAGTGTGGGAAATGTTTCGCACTCAAAGCAGATCTAGTTTTACATCAGAGACGTCACACAGGGGAGAAGCCATTTCCATGTTCTAAGTGTGGGAAATGTTTCGCACACAGATCAGATCTTATTAAACATCAGAGACGTCACACAGGCGAGAAGCCATTTCCATGTTCTGAGTGTGGGAAATGTTTCGCACACAGATCAGATCTTATTAAACATCAGAGATGTCACACAGGTGAGAAGCCATTTCCATGTTCTGAGTGTGGGAAATGTTTTGCACGCAAATCATATCTTGTTATACATCAGAGACGTCACACAGGTGAGAAGCCATTTCCATGTCCTGAGTGTGGGAAATGTTTTGTACACAAATCAGATCTTGTTATGCATCAGAGAAGTCACACAGGTGAGAAGCCATTTCCATGTTCTGAGTGTGGGAAATGTTTTGCACACAAATCATATCTTGTTATACATCAGAGACGTCACACAGGTGAGAAGCCATTTCCATGTCCTGAGTGTGGGAAATGTTTTGTACATAAATCAGATCTTGTTATACATCAACGAAGTCACACAGGTGAGAAGCCATTTCCATGTACTGAGTGTGGGAAATGTTTTGCACACAAATCAGATCTTGTTAAACATCAGAGACGTCACACAGGTGAGAAGCCATTTTCTTACTCTGAGTGTGGGAAATGTTGTTTAACCACTTAACTGACCATTTATTTAGCAAAAAAACGCTCCGAAATTGTTATTTTTTTTTTAATGAGTGAATTAGGTGAAGAACATGAATTTAACCCTATCCCAAATGATTTTAGGTAAAAAAAAAAAGAGGGAATTTTTTTTTTAGCATTTTCTTTGTAAAATGTTTTTCCCCCCAAACATCAATCGGGAACATTGCGTCCATCGCGGCTTTCATTTTGAAAGCCGAGACAGCCTCGAGGTACGCAGGGGGAGGGTCTGGGGGCAGCTAGCGAGGGTTTATTTACACTCCCCAGCGGCTGCCATTGTCTGCAGCCGCTGGAGGGGACAGATCCTTACCGTGCTGACCGATCAGCAGTGATCGGCAGCACGGCAGACACAGGGGGAGAGTGCAGGGAGGCAGAGGGACCTTCCGGTCCCTCTGACAGCAGCAGAGGGAAGTTTCTATTCCCTGCCGCTGCTAACACTATCTGACTGGTCGCATCCCGTGCCACCAGTTCAGATAGAGCACTTGCAGGCATGGTCGCATGCGACCATGCCAGGCAAGTGGTTAAGTAAATCACATCTTGTTAGACATCAGAGAAGTCACACAGGTGAGAAGCCATTTCCATGTTCTGAGTGTGGGAAATGTTTTGCACACAAATCAGATCTCGCTAGACATAACAGAAGTCACACAGCTGAGAGGCCATTTTCTTGCTATGAGTGTGCGAAATGTTTTACACGGAAATCACAACTTGTTGTACGTCAGAGAAGTCACACAGGTGAGAAGCTATTTCCATGTTTTGAGTGTGGGAAATGTTTTGCACACAGATCAGATCTTGTTAAACATCAGGGACGTCACACAGGTCAGAGGCCATTTCCATACATAAATCAGCACAATAGAAATCACTCAGGTGAGAAACCATTTTAAGCTTCTGCAGTATACTTATCATTGCCATGCGTTGTTCTTCTAGAGGATGCTGGGGACTCCGTAAGGACCATGGGGTATAGACGGGCTCCGCAGGAGACATGGGCACTCTAAAGACTTTAGATGGGTGTGCACTGGCTCCTCCCTCTATGTCCCTACTCCAGACCTCAGTTAGATCCTGTGCCCAGAGGAGACTGGATGCACTGCAGGGGAGCTCAACTGAGTTTCTCTGAAAATACTTTTTGTTAGGTTTTTTTATTTTCAGGGAGCACTGCTGGCAACAGGCTCCCTGCATTGTGGGACTGAGGGGAGAGAAGCAGACCTACTTAACTGATAGGCTCTGCTTCTTAGGCTACTGGACACCATTAGCTCTAGAGGGTCGGAACACAGGTGTCGTCATCGCTGTTCGTCCCGATGTCGCGCCGCCGTCCTCCTCAGCCGGAAGATAGAAGGCGGGTGAGTATAAGAAGAAAGAAGACTTCACAGGCGGCAGAAGGCTTCAGATCTTCACTGAGGTACCGCGCAGCGGTAACGCTGCGCACCATTGCTCCCAAGCATACACAGAAGGCACTTAAGGGTGCAAGGCACGGGGGGGGGGGCGCGCCCTGGGCAGCAATATTAACCTAAAGGGACACTGGCTAATATATTAGATACTGCGGAGGCAGTATATTGAAAAACCCCCACCAGTATAAAGAATCTGAGCGGGACCGAAGCCTGCCATTGAGGGGGCGGAGCTTGATCCTCCAGCACTAACCAGCACCATTTTTCTCCACAGCAAGCTGCAGAGAAGCTTCTCCCCTGCTGTACAGAGGGCAAAAAATAGGGGGGCACATGTAATTGGCGCAGTGATTGTATTATTTATTCTATAAAATAGCACTGTACAGTCTTGGATTTGATTCCAGTGTCCAGTGGTGCTGGGTGTGTGCTGGCATACTCTGTCTCTCCAAAGGGCCTTATTGGGGGCTGTCCCCATAATTGTATATCCCAGTGTGTGTGGGGGTGTCAGTACGTGTGTGTCGACATGTCTGAAGTAGAAGGCTCGTCTAAGGAGGAGGTAGAGCAGATGATTGTGGTATCTCCGTCGGCGCCGCCGACACCTGATTGGTTGGATATGTGGAATGTTTTAAATGCATATGTGTCTTTATTACATAAAAGATTGGACAAAGCTGTCCAGAGAAAAAGCAGGGAGTCAATCCATGGCTTTGACTGTGTCACAAGGCCCTTCGGGCTCTCATAAATGTCCCCTGTCCCAGGTAGCAGACACTGATACCGACACGGATTCTGACTCCAGTGTCGACTACGATGATGCGAGGTTACACCCAAGGGTGCCCAAAAGTATTCATTATATGATTATTGCTATAAAAGATGTTTTGCATATCACAGAGGACCCCTCTGTCCCTGACACAAGGGTATGCATGTTTAAGGAGAAGAAACCTGAGGTAACCTTTCCCCATCTCATGAGCTGAACGCTTTCTTTGAAAAAGCTTGGGAAACTCCAGACAAAATACTGCAGATTCCCAAGAGAATTCTTATGGCATATCCTTTCCCCGCACAGGACAGGTTACGTTGGGAATCCTCACCCAGGGTAGACAAGACTTTGACGCGCTTGTCCAAAAAGGGGGCGCTACCGTCTCCAGACACGGCAGCCCTCAAGGATCCTGCTGATCGAAGACAGGAGACTACCTTAAAATAAATGTATACACATATGGGTGCTGTGCTCAGACTGGCAGTAGTGTCGGCAAGGGTGTGTAGCGCAATAGCAGCATGGGCATATAACTTGCAATGGGAGAGAGAGAAAGCTCTCTCTCCCATTGCCAGTACTTGTACTCTCTAGCTCTGGGCGCACCACCAATAAGGACTATTATCGAAAGATTGTATCTCCCTTTCTTATAGTTTAATTGTCCGCCTTTGTTTTTTTTCAATATTAGCAACAACCTATTACATACCAGTGCCCAGTCGCTCTTTTTTCTCTATATGGGCAGATAACTTGTCATCTGACATTGACACCCTAGATAAGGGTAGCATTTTATTGACCTTGGGTCATATTAAAGATGCAGCGTTATATACGAGAGACGTTGGGCTGTTGGGTTCAAAAGCCAATGCCATGGCAATTTCTGCTAGGCAAGTCCTGTGGACCCGCCAATAGACGGGTGATGCCGATTCAAAGAGACATGGAAACTTTGCCTTACAAGGGTGAGGTTTTATTTGGGGAGGGCCCTCGCGGACCTGGTTTCCACAGCTACCGCGGGTAAATCTTTTTTGCCTTATGTTCCCCCACAGCAAAAGAAAACACCTCAATATCAGATGCAGTCCTTTCGGTCGCATAAGTCCACAAGGGGTCGGGGCTCTTCCTCGCCAGAGGTAAGGGTAGAGGGAAAAGAATGCCTGCTACGGCTAGTTCCCAGGAACAGAAGTCCTCTCCGGCTTCTACAAAATCCACCGCATGACGCTGGGGCTCCACTGTGGGAGTCCGCGCCGGTGGGGGCATGTCTTTGACTCTTCAGCAAGGTCTGGGTTGTCAGATTTGGATCCTTGGGCGATAGAAATTGTATCCCAAGGCTACAAACTGGAATTCGAAGAATTGCCTCCTCGCCGATTTTTCAAGTCGGCTTTGCTAGCTTCTCCCCCAGAGAGGGAAATAGTTTCAGCTGTAATACAAAATCTGTATCAACAGCAAGTGATTATAAAGGTTCCCCTAATGCAACAGGGGAAAGGGTACTATTCAACCCTATTTGTGGTCCTGAAACCGGATGGCTCGGTCAGACCCATTCTGAATCTAAAATCCCTAAACCTGTATCTAAAAAAGTTCAAGTTCAAGATGGAATCGCTCCGGGCAGTGATCTCCAGCCTGGAAGGGGGGGATTTTATGGTGTCGCTAGACATAAAGGATGCATACCTTCATGTCCCCATTTATTCTCCTCAGGTGTACCTGAGATTCGCTGTACAGGACTGTCATTACCAGTTTCAGACGTTGCCGTTTGGGCTATCCACGGCCCTGAGGATTTTCACCAAGGTAATGGCGGAAATGATGTTGCTCCTACGCAGGCAAGTAGTCACAATTATCCCATACTTGGACGATCTCCTGATAAAAGCGAGATCAAGAGATCAGTTGCTGAAAAGCGTGTCACTCTCCCTGAGAGTGCTGCAGCAACACGGCTGGATCCTAAATCTGCCAAGTCGCAGTTGATTCCAACGACTCGGCTATAATTTTTAGGCATGATTATGGACACGGAAAAGAAGAGGGTTTTTCTCCCAATTGAAAAAGCCCAGGAACTCCAGAACAAGGTCAGAGACCTGCTAAAGCCAAAAAGAGTCAGTTCATCAATGCACTCGAGTGCTGGGAAAGATGGTGGCGGCCTACGAGGCCATCCCCTTCGGCAGGTTCCATGCGAGGAATTTTCAGTGGGACCTTCTGTACAAGTGGTCAGGGTCCCATCTACAAATACATCAGAGAATAAGCCTGTCCCCCAGGGCCAGGGTGTCTCTCCTGTGGTGGCTGCAGAGTGCTCACCTTCTAGAGGGTCGCAGGTTCGGCATTCAAGACTGGGTTCTGGTAACCACGGACGCGAGCCTCCGAGGATGGGGAGCAGTCACACAAGGAAGAAATTTTCAGGGACTGTGGTCAAGCCAGGAGGCTTGTCTACACATCAACGTGCTGGAATTAAGGGCCATATACAATGGCCTACGACAAGCGGAGACTCTTCTTCGCGACCTACCTGTTCTGATTCAATCAGACAACGTCACAGCAGTGGCTTATGTAAACTGCCATGGCGGGACAAGGAGCAGAGTGGCAATGGCGGAAGCCACCAGGATTATTCGCTGGGCGGAAAATCACGTAAGCGCGCTGTCAGCTGTCTTCATTCCAGGAGTGGACAACTGGGAAGCAGACTTCCTCAGCAGACACGATCTCCACCCAGGCGAGTGGAGTCTTCATCAAGAAGTTTTTGCAGAGATAACAAGTCGTTGAGGGCTTCCTCAAATAGACATGATGGCATCACGCCTCAACAAGAAACTTCGGAGGTATTGTTCCAGGTCAAGGGACCCTCAGGCTGTAGTGGTAGACGCCCTGGTGACACCTTGGGTGTTTCCGTCGGTCTATGTCTTCCCTCCTCTTCCACTCATCTCAAAAATACTGAGAATCATAAGACAAAAAAGTGTCCAGACAATACTCATTGTTCCGGATTGGCCCCGAAGGGCATGGTATTCAGATCTTCAGGAAATGCTCACAGAAGATCCGTGGCCTCTTCCTCCCAGGGAGGACCTGTTGCAGCAGGAGCCCTGCATGTTCCAAGACTTACCGCGGTTACGTTTGACGGCATGGTGGTTGAATGCCAGATCCTAGCTAGGAAAGGTATTCCGGGGGAAGTCATCCCTACTCTGATAAAAGCTAGGAAGGAGGTGACGGCGAAACATTATCACCGTATCTGGAGGAAATATGTATATTGGTGTGAAGCCAAGAATGCTCCTACGGAAGATTTCCACCTGGGCCGTTTTCTCCACTTTCTGCAGACAGGAGTGGCTATGGGACTAAAGTTAGGCTCCATTAAGGTGCAGATTTCGGCCCTGTCAATATTCTTTCAGAAGGAATTGGCTTCTCTCCCAGAAGTCCAGACTTTTGTAAAGGGAGTGCTGTACATCCAGCCTCCTTTTGTGCCCCCAGTGGCGACATGGGACCTTAACATGGTGTTACAGTTCCTTAAGTCACACTGGTTTGAACATCTTCATAAAGTTGAGTTAAAATTTCTCACTTGGAAAGTGATCATGTTGTTAGGCGGGTGTCCAAATTGGCGGCTTTGTCTCACAAATGCCCCTATCTGATTTTCCATGTGGATAGAGCAGAGTTGAGGACTCGTCCTCAATTTCTGCCTAAGGTGGTTTCATCGTTTCATATGAACCAACCTATTGTGGTGCCTGTGGCTACGGGAGACTGGGAGGATTCCAAGCCTCTTGATGTAGCTAGGACGGCCCGGGTTAGGAAAACAGAGGCACTGTTTGTCCTGTATGCAGCCAACAAAGTTGGTGCTCCTGCTTCTAAGCAGACTATTGCCAGTTGGATCTGTAACACGATTCAGCAGGCTCATTCTACGGCTGGATTGCCATTACCAAATTCGGTAAAGGCCCATTCCACTAGGAAGGTGGGCTCTTCTTGGGCAGCTGCCCAAGGTGTCTCGGCGTTACAGCTTTGCCGAGCAGCTACTTGGTCGGGTTTAAACACTTTTGCTAAATTCTATAAGTTTGATACCTTGGCTGATGAGGACCTCATGTTTGCTCAATCAGTGCTGAAGAGTCATCCGCACTCTCCCACCCGGTCTGGATCTTTGGTGTAATCCCCATGGTCCTTACGGAGTCCCCAGCATCCTCTAGGATGTAAGAGAAAATAAGATTTTTTTTTTTTTATAAATTCTTTATTTTTCTTTTTGTAATATAAAACAATTTTTCCAGATATGTCAACACATATATCAAAAATAAATCGTATGCAGCGGTCTCATAGCTTATCAGCTGTTAATATACAAAATCTCAGTAAATGGTTTGCATAAAGAGAGATTAACAAATTCACATGTGTTATCTTAAACCGTGCTACATTCATAACAAATTGCATACTCTGGAATAGAGAGCAACCTCAGTACAATAATGCATAGTAACATAGTATATGGACAAGGTATGAGGTCGTAAGAACCATCAAAGACAGACAAGAAGAGGGGGGGAGACAAGGGAAAGAAGGGGGGAAGGGAAAGAAAAAGCCCCATGGGCTTCCATTTTCAGTGTGCATTTCAAGGTCCATAGTCAGCATAGGTCTTAGTGGTCTTAAAATCAATCCAAAGGAACCAGGTTGCCACATAATCTGAATATTTGTCTAAGGCGGCAGAGTAAACATCTTCCATGTACATATAGAAGTCAATGCGCTGGAACCACTCCCATATTGTCGGTGGGTTAGTGGATTTCCAATGCACCGGGAGTATAGCTCTTGCCGCATTATTTAAATGCTTGAGAAGGGATTTCTTGTAGCGAGAAGGGGGTATATCTGAGTGTGATAGCAGCCAGAAGTCCGGGCCCAACGGGACCTGGTCTCCCAGTATCTTTGTTGCTAGGTCCGTGATTGTGTTCCAAAACGGTATAATTAACGAACAGTCCCACCATATGTGGATCAGTGTGCCAGTTTCCTTATTGCATCTCCAGCATAGGGGAGAGACCGAGGGGTAGATTTTATGTAGGAGAGACGGGCATCTATACCATCTAGTCAATAATTTGTACTGTGTTTCCACAACGTCTAAACTAGTGGAGCACTGTGCCATGACCCTACAATGTGCGTCCCAGTGGATCTTGATTCCCCGATGCCTCAGATCTCTATCCCAAGCGTCACAGAAAGAGGGAACCGTAGGAAAGGACCTCTGTTGAAGAATCTTATAGATGCCCGACACCACATGTGAAGGGGCTATCTCCTGACTGCACATGGATTCAAAGGGAGTGAGAGCCTCATAAAGGTCTGTCGCTTTTCGCTGTGATGTAATAAAATGTCTCGCCTGAAGGTAAAACCAATAGTCTTTGGCGGGTATAGCGCCCATTTTCTGTATTTCAGCGAACGGTTTGAGCTTGCCATGTGCAGTCAGGTGGATCACCCTGGTCACACCCGCCTCCCCCCATCTGAAAGCAATTTCCTTGGACCTGCCCGGGGGGAATAATGGGTTGTCAAATATAGGCATAGCGGGTGTTTGTTTAGACATGAGTCCCATTTTGTAACGAAGTATCCGCCATAGAGCCAGTGTGGGCCCTACAGTAGGATGTGGTGAGCGACTAAGCTTAGGGGACCAAGGTGTTGCCTGTAGGTTTAGATTAGTGGAACATATTTCCAGGTCGACCCACTGTTTCCTCTGGGAAGCAGGGCGAGACCAATCCACAATTCTATGTAGTAGCGCGGCATGGTAATATGTGGAAATCATAGGTAATTGTTGTCCGCCTTGTGTTTTCAGTCTAGATAGATGACTGTGCTTGAACCTAGGCTTCCGTCCGCCCCAAATGAAATGGCTTATTGCCTTGTGTGCTTCGGCTAAAAATTGTGGGGGAAGTTTCAGAGGGATGGTTTGGAAGAGGTAAAGCAACCTGGGAAGAATGTTCATCTTTACTATATTTATACGTCCTAGCCATGAGAACCTCTGCGTGAGCCAGTGCTTCATCTCCTGTCGCAGTTTGCGCAACAGGGGAGTGTGATTAATATTAATTATAGTAGTGAGTGTCGATGGGATTTGAATTCCTAAATATGTAATGTGAGATTTTTGCCATGTGAATTGGAATGATTGCGATAAGGAGGATACCGCAGCGGGTGAGAGCGTGATATTCATTGCCATGGATTTTGAGTAGTTAATTTTAAAATTTGACATGTCTCCGAATCGTTTAAATTCCTTCATAAGGTTGGGTAGGGAGATCAAAGGATTTGTTATGATTGCCAGTAGATCATCTGCAAAGAGGGCCAAACGATGCTCGTTCTTGCCTACTCGCAGGCCCGTGATATTAGGGTTGAGTCTAATTGCCCGGGCCAGAGCTTCCATGCATAGGACAAAGATTAAAGGTGATAGCGGGCATCCTTGGCGTGTGCCATTGGATATCGATATGGGTTCAGAAAGAACACCATTTACCCTAATCCGGGCCGATGGGGTTTTGTACAATGAAAGGATTCTCTGCAGGAAGACATCTCCCAGGCCTAAGCGTCGGAGCACTGCCTCCATAAAATCCCAATCCACCCGATCAAAGGCCTTTTCTGCGTCTGTGGAAAGGAGCATAGTGGGAGTTTCAGTCGTCTGCGCATGTGATATCAAATCAATGACTCTAATAGTATTGTCCCTAGCCTCTCTGCCCATAACAAAGCCGACTTGGTCAGGGTGTAGTATATCTGGCAGTAATGGTTTAAGGCGATTGGCCATAAGTTTTGCGAATAATTTAATATCTACGTTTAATAATGATATCGGTCTATAGTTGGAAGGTAGTGTCGGGTCTTTAGATTCTTTTGGGATAACAGTAATATGGGCGTTTAAGGCTTGACCTGATAGGGGGGTCTTTGATGAGATGGCATTGCAGGCCTGAAGGAGAAGGGGGCTAAGTTTCTCCTGGAATGCCTTGTAGTACGTGACTGGAAAGCCATCCGGTCCCGGGCTTTTACCGTTAGGAGATGACTTTAGGGCTGCAAGCAGCTCTTCTCCAGTAAAAGGGTCATCCAGGGTCTGGGCTACGTCTGTCGGGAGAGTCGGAAAAGTGATTTCGTCTAAGAAAGTTTGTATGTTGCGTATGTGATCTTTACGTGCAGTAGATGTCCGTGTGGAGGTCAAGTTGTATAAGGCTGAGTAATAATTGTGAAAGATCTCCGCTATCTCTGTGTCAGATGCCCGGGATGTCCCGTCGGCGTCTGTGAGCTTAGATATGTATGTTAAAGACCTCTGAGCTCTAAGAGCCCGTGCCAGGAGTTTACCGGGTTTGTTGCCCCATCTATGATATTTGTGTCTACATTTGCGGAATGCTCTGCGCGTACCATCACTAAGCAGAGTTTTAAGAGCTTGTCTCGCTGTTTGGAGTTCAGCATAGATATCTGACGCCAACGTAGACTTGTGGGTCAGTTCCAGAATTTTTATTTTTTCAAGTAAGGCATTTCTGCATTCAACCTTCTGTTTTTTCAGATGTGAGCCTAATTGTATGCAATGGCCTCTGACCACACATTTATGGGCCTCCCATAGTACAACCGGGGATACATCGCCAGTTGCATTCATATCGATGTAGTCATCTATTGCTTTCTCAATTTGAGCTCTACAAACAGGGTCTCGGAGGAGTTGTTCATTAAATCGCCAGCGCCAGTGTTTGGGAGGGGGGTGTCGGAGAGAGAGTGTGAGCGTAGTTGGGGCATGGTCCGAAATTGTAATTTGGCCGATGGTCGCATCCATCACCAGGTCTAGATGTGCATGGCTCACGCAGAGATAGTCTATTCGGGAGTACGTATTATGTGGGGGTGAATAAAACGTATAATCCTTATCTGAAGGATGTAGAAGACGCCAGGTATCAACTAGCTGGAAGTCATGCAGAACAGCTCTGAATCGCCTGGATTCCTTAAGCGTGTTCCTTGGGGACCCAGAGGAGGAATCCATACGCGAATCTAGGATCCAATTGAGGTCTCCTCCCACTACCAAAGTGCCCATCAAATTTTGCTCGATCAGTTCTAGTGACTCTTTGAGGAACCGAGTTTGACCTCGGTTAGGAAGGTAGAGGTTCACAAAGGTAAATGTCTGATGTGCTATAGTAGCTCTAACCAGGATCCCCCTCCCATCCCCTATCGACATTTCGGTGACATCTAGTAGTCTAAGATGTTTGGCAAAAAGGATAGCAACACCCCTAGCCCTCGCCCCAGTATAGTCATTAAAATAGCCATTGGGAAAGTACCGGGAGCGAAGACCAGGGGAGGCCCCTCGTTTAAAATGCGTCTCTTGTAAGAAAATAACCTCCGCACCGTCAGTATGCAAGGTATGCAGTAAGCCTGACCTTTTTTCTGGGATATTTAAGCCTTTAACATTGTGGGAAACAATTTTTAAACTAGCCATGTAGAAAAAGCATAGGGATCAATTGACTTAACGATATGTCGGGGCTCTGGTTCTGGCCCAGTGCTGGGTCGTATGTGGCCTGAAATTGGCTGTGGCATAGGAAAAGGGGGGGTAGTAGGGTCAACACATGAGGAAAGAAAGGGAGACATAGGTACATAAACATAGAAAAAGAAAAGGAGAAACCAGAAAAGAAACATAAACTTACATAACCACAGGTAGTGGTAGTCTCTGCATTGATAGCCATGGGTATATACTAAGCATCCCATGGTCTAAGAAATGTACAGCAGAGAAGGGGGTCCAAGGGGTAACAGCGGGTTCAACAATATTATGTAGTCAAATAAGAGATGCCTGAGAGGGATATATCATGGTCAGGAAAGAGATGGGAGGAGGGGGGGGGTACGCAAACGGCCGCCCCCCACACCTCGCCAACCAGTCCATCCCGGCCCACAGGAAACATCTTCCAATTAGCAACATTTTCAACTTGTAACAGTACGGGAGTGGTGAGCACTCTTAATGTAATTGAAACTCAAATTTTTTTATTTTTATTTTTTATTTTTTTTTAAAACAACCTATTGCATATTAAGAAAAAGTGCAAAAAAGGAAACAAAGATTATTGTGAGCTTTCATTAAGGCAGCATAAAAAGGATATCACAATTTTGGGTACCAGACCCCTCATGAGGCTTCAGATGTTTCATTAGCTCTGCCAGCCCGGTTACGTCTTCTCGGGGCATCCACTCTCCTCCAAGGCTCTCTGCGGGGTAGTGCCGTAGTGGGAAGCTGCAGAGGGTCTGTCCAGTTTGGCAATGAGATCAACGGTAGGCCCAGTGCCTTGCAGAATGCTGGAACACCATCATAGTCCTCCAAGACATGTCGGTTCCCGTCGCGGGTGACCTGGACGCTTAGAGGGAAGCCCCAGCGGAATCTGATGTCCTTTTTCCGAAGAGCTTCGGTGAGGGGGTGGAGTAGACGCCTCTGCTGTAAAGTCATCCAGGAAAGGTCCTGGAAGATCTGGATGGGGTGGCCATTGAAGGCTATATTCGAGGCTTGTCTGGACTTCTGTAGGATAGTCTCCTTCACCTGGAAGTAATGTAGCCGGCAGATGACGTCTCTAGGCCGCTCTGTAGGCGCTC
Source organism: Pseudophryne corroboree (assembly GCF_028390025.1). NCBI lineage: Eukaryota > Metazoa > Chordata > Amphibia > Anura > Myobatrachidae > Pseudophryne > Pseudophryne corroboree. The sequence continues at coordinate 3,745 of NW_026968055.1, read as the reverse complement.
CCCTTGGTCGTAGTGCCCGATGTGCTCTATCGAACACAATTTGAGAGTCGGGTTCGGCACCTAATAAGTCGTTGAATATTGCAGTCAATGCCGTAGCCAGACCTTGGGGTAGCACGTCCTCGGGTAGGCCTTTGACCCTCAGGTTGTTCCGCCTCCCTCTATTATCTATATCGTCTAGTCTACGTCTCATTTCAGTGGTGGTATGGGAGTATCGGGATACAAGATCGTGGAGGTCCGCGAGCTTAGAGTCTGTTTCATCTCTGTGTTCTTCTAGATCCACTACTCTGTTTGCCACTTGTGTGAGGTCGGCTTGGATAGTGGAGAGACTCGCTTGTAGGGAATCATGAATTCTTTTCTCCATGTTGGATAGATCTTGTTGGATGTCTTGGCGAGTCGGAAGAGAGCGTAACTGTGTGAGGACTGCTGCCATGTCGGCAGAGTCTTTACTAGCAGATCCAGTTTGGCGATGTTTTGGAGGGGGAGAGGACCCGGGATCTTCCATGATGATTGGTGGCAAGTGATCAATGACTGCGGTGGCGGTATTATGATCAGTGACGGGGGTGCCAAATAGAGTATGAAAGGCTGCGGCTTGTGTGGTAGTCGATTTAACTTTTGATGATTTACCAAAGCGGCGCCGTCTTGTCATTGGTCCAGGTGAGGAGACCAGAATAGAGCCTCAGAGAGGAGAGCATTACGACATATCCCGGATGGAAGCTCAACCCGCTGTTCCCCTTGCGCGGTTCGGTCTTATATCATATTATACGTCGGACGGAGGCCCGAGAGCACCGAAGTCAGCAGTGTGGCAGCGTGTGATACCCTGTCGGTCCTGTTCCGTTTTTGGGACTCACATATCCCTGGTTAGGGGGTCCCGCTAACACCGTCGACTTTTAAGAACCTGCCGGTGGGCGAGGGTGGGGGTCACTGGTGTCTGTGTGGCCGCCTCCCGGTCCCGGGAGTATGAGGCTTCACTTAATCTGTCCTCACTTATTGCAGCTGTACACCAGGTTCTAGGTGGTGAGGGGAGCAGAGAAGGACACAGAGGAAGGCACATATATATGTGTCTAGTTGATTTGTAGTTCTCCGTCCCGTCTGGGAGTGTTATTTAAATTCTGTCCCCTGCCTTTGTGGAGCGGGAAGGCCGCAGCCCACCAAGCAGGCCTAAGCCTTTTCTCACTATCACAGCACCCCTTCACTAACACCCCTTCACGGGGGCAAGGAGGCCGAGGTATGTATGGCACAGAACTTCAAGGAGGGTCAGGGTGGGAACTGTGCGGGGATGTGAGCCGCGCGTCTCGGGAGGCCAGGAGAGGCACCTCTTACCTCTCGGCCACCGGCATCTCCTCCGGTCCGTCGGAGCTCCGTCACGGGTGTCTCCCTCGCTGGATGGTGAGATGCTGCCCAGGAGCGCGGCGGGTCAGGTGTCCCGTGTCGTCGTCGGCCGACCTGTGCTCACCGTGTCCCCGCGAACCGGCGCGCGTCCCCGTTACGGCGTTCGGCCTCCGGCAGTCCAGGGCCCGGCAGTGTCTCTTCACCGGGCGCACGTAGGGCCAGTTGGAAGCCTGACCGGCTTCACCAGTGGCCTCAATGTCTTCGGGAGGGCGTCCGTGGGCTGTGCAGCCGTCGAGGCCTTTTTTTCCGGATCTCCCGTCACTCCAGTCCCCGGCTTCGGTCTGGGGGGAAGGCCGCAACCCGCGAGAGCGCTCAAAAGCACTCCCCGATTCCGCGGTGTCCCCCTAGGATAGCTCAGATGGATTCACTGCCGCAGGAGGGTAGTCTGTGGGAAGCTGGGTAGGTCCACGTTGTCGAAAAATAGGTGTTTAATAAAGCCTCAAGCAGGAGCTCTCAGGCTGCACGTCTCTTCTCCTCAGCAGTCAGACCACGCCCCCCCAGAAAATAAGATTTTAAACCTACCGGTATATCTTTTTCTCCTAGTCCGTAGAGGATGCTGGGTGCCCGTCCCAGTGCGGACTAAATTCTGCAAGGCTTGTATATAGTTGTTGCTTACATAAGGGTTATGTTACAGTTGAGTTCAGTCTCTGGCTGATGCTGTTTTGTTCATACTGTTAACTGGTTGCGTATATTCCTGTTATATGGTGTGGGCTGGTATGTATCTTGCCCTTAGATTAACAAAAATCCTTTCCTCGTACTGTCTGTCTCCACTGGGCACAGTTCTCTAACTGAGGTCTGGAGGAGGGGCATAGAGGGAGGAGCCAGTGCACACCCATCTAAAGTCTTTAGAGTGCCCATGTCTCCTGCGGAGCCCGTCTATACCCCATGGTCCTTACGGAGTCCCCAGCATCCTCTACGGACTAGGAGAAAAAGATTTACCGGTAGGTTTAATATCTTATTTATCTATGCTTTTTGCAATATACATGTTACCACTGGGTGAAATAATCAGATGTCATGCCCTCATCTACCACTGCTATACAGATGACCTGTCTTTTGCTTCAGGTACTGAGAACCCAGTACCAATCCTAAATGGTGGTCTAGCTGAGCTCCAGGTGTGGGTGATGCCAGTAGGCTGTGACTCAGTCCTGGTGAAACAGGTCCTTATGATAGAAGCGTGATGTGTTCTGTGTAATAATCCTGAAAGTAGTGCTGCTACCGATCTCATATCATTTGTAGTAACTTGGAAAAGATGAGATATGAGGTGCACTCTGGAAGCTTACAGGGGGTTAAAGATGAACGCAGATCACGCAGTCCCCCGGAAAATAGTCCTGGCCCGCCCGCGTTTGCCCCTCAGGCATGCGGCCGCAATGTGTGTCTGCGTGGCCGCTGCGCATGTGCATATTGCCAACACCCGCAAACTGCTGCGGGCTGCTATTGCGGCTGGGTCTGAATGACCCCCATAGGGTTTTGGCTCTCCTGACATGTATCTGTTTTACTTACCTGCAATACTATAATGTAACTGGAATTGTTTCTGTGCTTTAAAGGATATTTTATCCATGTTGTGTAGAGTAAAGTATTTTATAAGTTTAAAATATAGAGAAAAATCTGTGTATTAAAGATATGAAATAAAGTCGTTTAAAAACAAAAGATTTCCGTTGAGTCTTTTTATGTGTCTGTGTATTATCTTATTTCCAGATAATTGTCGCTATGGTGAGAGAAACAATTTCCTGTTAATGTGTCACTTGTAGTGTTACTTTTGTGTCCACATAATGGGGGTGATTCCGAGTTGTTCGCTCGCTAGCTGCTTTTAGCAGCATTGCACACGCTAAGCCGCCGCCCTCTGGGAGTGAATCTTAGCTTAGCAGAATTGCAAACGAAAGATTAGCAGAATTGCGAATAGAAATTTCTGAGCAGTTTCTGAGTAGCTCGAGACTTACTCCTACACTGCGATCAGTTCAGTCAGTTTCGTTCCTGGTTTGACGTCACAAACACTCCCAGCGTTCGCCCAGACACTCCCCCGTTTCTCCAGCCACTCCCGCTTTTTTCCCTGAAACACCCACTTCCTGTCAATCACACTCTGATCAGCAGAACGATGAAAAAACTTTGTCACGCCGTGAGTAAAATACCAAACTTTTGTGCTAATTTACTTGGCGCAGGCACGCTGCGTACATTGCGCACGCGCAGTTTGCGACTAATCGCTCCGTAGCGGAAAAAAAATAACGAGCAAACAACTCGTAATGACCCCCATTATCAGTGTTGCTGTGTATAAATATCTTGTTTGGTGTGTAGAGGTGGGTACACACACTGCCATTGTGACTGTGCGATTTCCCTTGAACTGGCCGGAGCCCAGAACCAC